>NC_050095.1:2376664-2542939 GCF_009764565.3 Dermochelys coriacea | reverse complement strand
CTATCCAAGAGCAGAGGGGCAGTTCACATCTCATTAGGGCACGTATGGGACAAACCCACCCCAGCCTCACAGGAACAAAGGACACTGGCCTAGGCAACAACAAAGGATCTGTTGGACTCTCGAGTGAGTCACCTCCCTTCCTTTGGTCAGGTTGGGACTGCGATGACGTAATGCTCACCTGACTCTGAAGCGGGGAGCAAAGTCAAGAGGGAAGAAAGGACATGATAAAAGGGAGATGTTTGCCATGCTCTTCCTCTCTCTTCCACCTACGTCTGTAGACACCAACTGAAGCGCTGATCAAAGCGGAGAGCCTGGCTGAAGAACAACCAGCCAGCCTGTGGTGAGAAGCATCTACATTTGTAAGGGCATTGAAAGTGTTAAAATCAGCTTAGAATGTGTTTTGCTTTTATTTCATTTGACCAAATCTGACTTATGTTTTGACTTATAATAACTTAAAATCTATCTTTATAGTTAATAAATCTGTTTGTATGTTCTACCTGAAGCAGTGCATTTGGTTTGAAGCATATCAGAGTTTCCCCTTGGGAGAACAAGCCTGGTATATATCAATTTCTTTGTTAAATTGACAAACTCAGATAAGCTTGCAGCGTCCAGCGGGCATAACAGGGCTCTGCAAGATGGAGGTTCCTAGGGTTAGTAGTGTCATTCAGTTGCACAATCCAAGAAGCCGCTTACATGCCAGAGGCCGTGCGTGAACAGCCCAGGAGTGGGGGTTCTCACAGCAGAGCAGGGTCAGGCTGGCTCCCAGAGTCGAGGATTGGAGTGGCCTAGCAGATCACCGGTCCGGATAACACCAAAGGGGAATGTCACAGAGTGCTTTTACCTAAAACTACTTTTTATTAGGTCTCAAGGGCACACAATCTCTCTCTCTCTCTCTCTCTGTAGCAGTAGGGGGAGAGCATTCCCAACACTTCTATTTACCTGAAGTCTGAAATGTTTTCAACGAATCAGCAACCAGCTTTCTGGGGCCCCTCCTTCCGTCCAGTTGCTGGGGAGTTTAGATTCCCGATCCTTGCCCAAAGAAAAGCTTCCTCAGACTGCTCCAAAGTCTGTTCTTTCACCTAGTCTTTTAGAGCTAACTGAAATGAAGCACACACCTCACAGGGATTCCTAGTGGGTTGCCATAGTAAACCTGGTGGGTCACCAGTTCTCCTAATTTCAGCAAACGACTCGTTATCTCTTATCAGAAAAGCATTTCTAGTCACAGCAATACTTCAGAAGTACTTAAACCCAAGGTCGGCTGTCCAAACATTCCTTCCATTCTCATGGTTCATTAACTCCCTGCTCATCCTCCCAGTCCAATGAGAAAACCTGCAAACACATAGCTGTATGGCCTTGCCTCTTGGGGCCTAAGATTATTCCTAGCTACGTGGCATTTGGTTTTCAGCCAACAGTGGTTGGACAGACAAGATGGCTGACTGTAGTCCTGCCAGGTTCTGGGGTTACCTGCAGGAATGTCAAATCCGGGGGGTTACAAGCTCCCTTCAGTGAGTCCACCCGAGTTGGAGACCTGAGAGAGACTTTTACCCCCAAAGGGAGCACTGCACCCTGCCACCTCCAGCATGTGAAGTAACTCTCAGGCAGTGTTGTGAAAGCAGTGCTGTTTTTTAGATGTCTGGAACCTAGCTCACTTGGGTCATGAGAAGCCAACAGCAAGTTACAGCCTGGTCCATCTTGGTTGGTCCAGAGCCCTCAAACCCATCTGGCTTCCTGTGGAGCGGTGGATCATCCATAGTCGTTTGTTGCTAGGTATCAGGCAATTGTAGTGGCTATTGTCTTCTTAGACTCTCCATGACATGGAGGTAGGCAGGTATCCATCACACCCTACAGGATTTACTCTGCAGAGAGTCAACAACCTTTTCCCACCACCAGGTTAACTATGCAGCACATTGGGGGAACTGACACACAGGCGGTATTCTGATAAACTATCACAGAAAATGCCCACTCCATCACACAAGCCCTTTCCGGGTTGTCAGTTTCCCCTGCTTATTCATCACAGGATTACGTTCACCCTCTTAGCTACAGCATCTCACTGGGGTCTCATGTTTAGTCAGTGTTTACCAAGACCAACCTGCTCTGCTCATGAATTGTACACCAGTAGCACCTCAAGTCACCAACCAGGACAATGAGCCACCATGGGGCACTGCTCAGACAGCTGACAAACAGGACAGACTCATCCCCAGGACGTTCTCAAGCTCAACAAGGAGCAAAGAAATGAGACCAGGATGCCCAAGTTGAAAGGGAAATTGTTTGGGGGAAGTTTTCTGTCTTCTGTCATACAGGAGGTCAGAGTAGATGATCACAATAGATTCATAGATCCCAAGGCCAGCAGGGACTAAGACGTGGAAAACCTATGGGTGCCTCTGTTTCTGATGCATCTTAAAGAAGCCCCAGTTTTGAGCAGAACATGTCCCTTTGGGAAAATCAACTTTCTTAAGGTATCTTCAATCAACTCTTCAGGACCCTTCACCTGGACCCCCAGATTCTCAAACCACTTTTGCAAATATTGGACATAATGACGGAAGTGCAGGCCACCTTCACCCAGCAATGTGTCTCCATGCAGAATAAACCAACTCACAAGGGGACAGAGACCATGGTCCAGTGTGGCCACATCACCTGATAGAGGGATGAGCAGCTGAACCAAGACACCATCCCAGGCAAGGGGGTGGGGAATGGATAAGGAGGCATGTATGGGAAATGATTTCCTAATAAGGAGACTTGGTACTTGTTACTCGGAAATGACAACACCTGCCCATGGGATTTGCCTGGAGTACAACAGGCAATGTCAACACCCGCTCCTTCACTGGTGTGAAACCCGGAGGTAAGGGAGCCCTGAGACTGCTATGAAACTGGGGGTTTATGGAGACCCTGGGCAGATTCCCAGCTGGTGTCAATGCGAGTCTCTCTATTGAAGTCAGTGGGGCCGGATCCCCAGCAGGTGTGATTCACCATTGCTCCATCGGGTTGGGTGTATGTTCTCAGGATCATAGGTGTGTGCAGTTCATTCCATTAGGGTATGCACCCAGGGAGCCCCACCCTAGCCCCACCCCCATCCACTCCCTCCCCCTGACTGCCCCCTCAGAACCCCCAACCCCCCCGCTCCTTGTCCCAACTGCCCCCTCCTGAGACCCCCCCCCACTGTAACTGCCTCCCTAGGACCCTACCCCCTACCTGTCCCCTGACTACCCCAACCCTTATCCACACCCACACCCCCAGACAGACCCCCGGGACTCCCACACCTATCCAACCACTCCCCCCCCCCTGACAGGACCCCCAGAACTCCTGACGCATCCAACCGCCCCTGCTCCTTGTCCCCTGACCGCCCCCTCCAGAGACCCCCCCCCACCCCCGAATCACCTCTCAGGACTCCACCAACTAGCCAACCCCCCGTCCCGACTGCCCTGCCCCCTAGCCACACCCCTTCCCCCTGACAGGCCCTCTGGGACTCCAATGCCTTGTCCCATGCCTCCGTTCCCCATCCCCTGACTGCCCCAGAGACACTCTGGCCCGTATCCAAACCCCCCCCCCCCCGGCCCAGCCCCACCACTCAGAACAGAGTCCCCACCAAATCCTACCCTGTCAGGGTTCCCTCCCCACTCTGAACTCTAGGGTACAGATGTGGGGACCCGATGAAAGACCCCCTAAGCTTATTCTGCCAGCTTAGGTTAAAAACTCCCCAGGTACAAATTCTCCCTTGTACCTTGGGTTTAAGTAATGCTGCCACCACCAAGTGATTTTTAAGAAAGAACCAGGGAAAAGGACCACTTGGAGTTACTCTTCCCCCAGCACCCCCGCAAGCCCTTACACCCTCTTTCCTGGGAGGCTTGAGAATCCAAACAAATTGGTTACAAAATGACCAAAGATCCAAACCCCTGGGTCTTGGAACAATGGAAAAATCAGTCAGGTTCTTAAAAGAAGGATTTTATTTAAAGAAAAGGTAAAAGAATCACCTCTGTAAAATCAGGATGGTAAATACTTTATAGGGTAATCAGATTCAAAATACAGAGGATTCCCCTCTAGGCAAAACTTTAAAGTTACAAAAAAAATGGGATAAGCCGCCCTCTAGCAAAGGGAAAATTCACAAGTTGAAAACAAAAGGTAATCTAACGTGCCTTGCCGTATTTACTTACTCTTTTTGTAATATCAGAGACTTGTACAGGATGGTTTATTGGAGAAGGAGTTTTTTTGACCTGATGCTTCTCTCTTTCCCCAGAGAGCACACCACAAAGCCTCTCCCCCGCCCCGCCCAAGATTTGAAAGTATCTTCTTTCCCCATTGGTCCCTTTGGTCAGGTGCCAACCAGGTTATTTGAGCTTTTTAACCCCTTACAGGGAAGGAGAAATTCTAGGCTACCCTGAGCTGTATGGTTATGACACACCCCCTGGACCAGTGATGTGATGGCACTTACGGGACGGGCACAAAGAGCACCAACCAAGCTGGAGCGCAGCCATGGAAGAGCGCTATGACTGATGTAAGTCAACAAAGCTCACATGTAGTTCTGGGGAGGCGGCAATTGGTTGGGCGGGCCCGGGTGGGCGGGGGGACCAAGTGGGGTCACGGTCGCAGCGTGGGGTTCACTGTGTGACATAATTACAACAACTTTGTGCAGCTGCTGAGGAAGTTTGTACAGGCAACAAATATATGCTGATTTGTAGAAATGTTGGTGGTGCCCAGAACCTGCCTCCGCCCCAACAAACTCCATCCCCCACCTGCTCAAGGCTCTGGGAGGGAGTTTGGGTGGGGGAGATCTGGAATGCAGGCCCTAGGCTGGGGCAGAAGATTGGGGTGCAGGCTCTGGGAGGGAGTTTGGGGATGGGAGGGGGTGCAGAGGTGAGGGCAGTGGGGTGTGGCTGCAGATGAGGGGTTTGAGTGTGGGAGGGGTGAGAGTAGGGGTATAGGGGGTGAGGGCTCTGTATGGGGTTGGGAATGAGGGGTTTGGAGTGTGGGAGGGGCTCAGGGTGAGAGTAGGAGTGTGGAGGGTGAAGGCTCTGTCTGGGGCTGGGGGGTTTGGGTTGTTAGTCTCAGGGCTAGGGCAGAGGGTTAGGGTGCGGGGGGATGAGGGCTCTGGCTGGGACTGGGGATAAGGTGTTTGAGGTGTTGGAGGGGGCTCAGGGCTGGGGCAGAGGGTGGGGTGCAGGGGGATGAGGGCTCTGGCTGGGGATAAGGTGTTTGGGGTGTTGGAGGGGGCTCAGGGCTGGGGCAGAGGGTTGAGGATGTGGTGGGGGGGTGAAAGCTCTGGCTGGGGGTCTTGGCTCTGGGGTTGGGCAGGGTTGGGGAAGAGTTTGGGGTGCAGGCAGGCTGCTCTGGACAGGGGCCAGAGAGGAGGATTCCCCCCCCCGCAGCACACTCCCCCCCACTACAGTCACCGCATGTGCTCCTAGGGCCTCTCTCAGTCCAGGAATCCCCCAGGCTGGGTGCCGGGGGAGCTGCGCGCACCTCCTCCCCTCCTCTTGCCCCTGACTGTAGCCTCACTGGGGGCGGGGGATGGGGCTGCCCCTTGCCCAGCGTGGGGCAGGAGCGGTCACTGCGGGCGGGGGCCCTGTGCTGGTGGAGGGGCCCGCTGGAAAAGGGAAGGGTCTGAGGGGGAAGGACGGGCTCAGTCTGGGTTGGCTGGCGAGAGGGGGGCACTAGGTCCCGGCGGCAGCGGTTGCTGCAGGGGGGGAGCAGGGAGCTGCAGGGCAGAGGCAGGGACGCTCTGCTCCAGGGCCCGGGGAGGTGTGTGCGGGGGGGGGGTGCAGGGGGAGGCCGGGCCGCCTCCACTCACCCCGCGCCGCTGGGGCCAGCAGCGATGTGAACAGGGCTCCGCCGCCATCACTGCTTGCAACTGCTGCAGCCCCCCCAAAGCCTCCAGCCGGGGAGGGGGAGGAGCAGCCGGAGCTCAGCAGGGCATTAGGGTGTCCCTGGGCACACCCCGTGCACACCCCCACGCTCAGGACGCCAGTGAGCATTTGGCTGTGGAGATGCTGTTGGCCTGGTCCTGTGGGGGGCATTCAGCGGTGAGTGTCCGGGTGAGGGGGTCTCCATCACGGGGCAGTTGGAGGGGTGGCACCTCTGGGTGTTATATGGCTGTGCTGTTCTCTATGTTAGGGGGATACATATAGTTGTAGCTCAGAGCTAGTGACTGGTTCCTCTCCTCAATTTCCCGGGAGATCTCTGCGAGGCGATCCTGGAAGGCAGCCATGAGCTGCTTTGGCCCGTGTTCGGTAAAGTGCTCCTCGGGGTATGTCCCCAGGGGTCTCTGGAAGGGAACAAGGGGAGTGGTGAATACAGAGGCATCAAAATCACTGACCCCCCCCCCCCACGGGATCAACTCCAGGGCTGCATTCTTATTACTCCAAGGCTGGAGTAGAGAAGAGAGGTTTTCTCCGGGATTGAGATGGCAAAGGCAAGGGCTGGGGCACTGACTGGTGGAGCTTTGCATGCAAGAGAAACAAACACTGAAGCAGCACAGAGCCAAGGAGACAGCCAGAACAAGCTTTGGGGGTGTGGCTCCGGACAAAGCCTAGAGAGAGAGAAGGTTTTTGGGCTGAGTGCTAGTTGGAAGGAGGCTTGGAACTGTGAGGGAGGAAATTGCTTCCTGTTCTTTGAGTCCTCCAGACTCTGCAAATAAACACAATTCCATCAAAGGAACACCTGGATCCATCACCAATGGAATTGATGGATTCCTGATGGAAACAATCCACACCTGAGTAATAATTTTCCACCCACATTTTTCTCTTTTTTTTGAGAAAAAATGTATGTTTGGTGACACCAAAATATTTTCTGAATTATCCCTTTTGCCAAAGCGTTAATTTAAAAATAAAACTCAAAATGGGTTGCATTTTTATTTTTTTAAGTTTTCAACCCATATTTCAGTTCCAAATGGCTTTTTGTGTCTATCGTTCCAAAATGTCCACACACAAAAATGCTCAGAATCGAAAGGAAACGTTGCTTTCGGGTTGAACAACAGGTTGTGTTTGACCCCTAAACGATTCATTTTCAACTTCTCGAAATCACCGACAAAAGCAGCGCTATTATAGCCGTGTTGGTCCCAGGATATTAGAGAGACAAGATGCAGGAGGTAGTATCTTTTATTGGACCAACTTTCCTTGGTGAAAGAGCTCGAAAGTTTGTCTCTCTCACCAACAGAAGTTGGTCCAATAAGAGAGATTCCCTCTCCCACCTTGTCTAACAAACCAAAAAAGTCACAGATTCACCCATCTCTGTCACTGGAGATTTTTAAGAGCAGGTTGATCAGACACCTGCCAAGGATGGTCTAGATCACAGAACCATAGAAGATCAGGGTTGGAAGGAACCTCAGGAGGTCACCTAGTCCAACCCCCTGCTCAAAGCAGAACCAATCCCCAACTAAATCATAGATAAAACTTACTCTTGCCTTGAGTGCAGGGGATTGGACTAGGTGACCGTTCGAAGTCCCTTCCAGTCTTACTCTTCTATAATTCTAACTGCAGGGTCCAAAATTTTGGTTAAACTGCCTGGGTCAGAAATGTTTAACAATACTCAGGGTGATCTGGGTCTATGGAGAGAACTGGAGAGTACTTTATGTCTGAATAGTGGTCGAACCCGTGTCCGTAGGGAAAGACCTCTCCCCACCTCTTCTGAAAGGCCCCAGGTCCCTAAACAATAATCACATGAATGTCACTTTGGGGACATTTCCTCCCTGCCGGCACAGTGGCCATCCACCCCCACCATGTCCCACTGCCTGCTGATAGTGTAACAGGAAAGGGGCTGAAATGCCTGGGTCCATGTCCTCAAATCAGCATCCGGTCCAATGGACCTCCTGATGATTGACACCAGCTGACGATCTGGCCCCATTGACTCCAATGGAGAGACGCCCATTGACACCAGGTGAGGTCTGGCCCCTCTGTGGGTGTTTCACAGGCAGTGGAGGACACATGCCCCTAATCCAATACTGAAAGATTCAGAGTGGGGGCTCCTCTCCCAAAAGACACCCCCATCCAGGGTCCCCCCCTCTTGCTCCACCAGCCCCAGCAGCCCCGCTTCTCACCATGTCCTGATCCTCATTACGCAGCACCCAGAGGACAGAGAGGATCAGGCGGGTGGTGTTCATCTCAGGGATGGTGTCCAGGAACTCCTTCAGGGTCACGTTGGCCTTGTTCTGGGGTGGCGGCTTCCTCATGGATGATGGGTAATTGGGCATGAAGACTGCCAGCTCGAACTGGGGCCGGGAAAGGGAAGCCAGAGGTTAGATCCCACCGGGGAGCTTGGCTGGCAAGGTCATGAGAGGACCCAGGAGTCCAGAGCAGGAGCCACAGGACCAACTGCCCAGGGGGTCCTGGGACCCTGCCCATCACCCAGCCTGACCCAGGCCCCATTCAGTAAACTGCAGAGGCAGTTTGGATCTGTGGCTGGGTCTCTGACCTGCATTCCAGTCCCAGCGACTCCATGATCTCCCTCTGTGCCACAGGGCAAGGCACCAAATCGCTCTATGACTCAATTTCCCCATCTGTATGAGGAAGGTGACCGTTCTTCCCATTGTCTTTTTTGTCTACTTAGAGGGTGAACTCTTTTGGTTAGGGACCATCTCTCACTATGTGATTGTGCAGTGCCTGGCACAGAGGGGGACCCGATCTCGGTCAGGGGGGAACTGTGCAGTGCCTGGCACAACGCAGGACATGATCTCGGTTGGGGGGGTTTGTGCAGTGCCCGGCACAAGGGGGGACCTGAGCTCAGTCAAAGGGGGGGTCTGTGCAGCACCCGGCACAAGGGGGGACCCTGATCTGAGCTGGGGTCTGTGCAGTGCCTGGTATGACTAGGCCCCGATCTCTGCCATGGATTTTCATTTCAATTCATTTTGTTGAAAAAATGGAAAAATTACAAAGGAAGTGAATATTTTCTTTAAAAAAAATTATCAGAGGGAGGGGACGGAACATGTGCAAGATGCTTGACAAAGCCAGGAATAGAACCCAGGGGTCCTGGCTCCCAGCCCCCCCTGCTCTAACCACTAGCCCTCACTCCCCTCCCAGAGCTGCAGATAGAACCCAGGAGTCCTGGCTCCCAGCCCCCCCCGCTCTAACCCACCAGACCCCACTCCCCTCCCAGAGCCGGGGAGAGAACCCAGGAGTCCTGGCTCCCAGCCACCCCGCCCCCTGCTCTAATCACTAAATCCCACTCCCCTTCCAGAGCTGCGGATAGAACCCAGGAGTCCTGGCTCCCAGCAACTCCATCTGGGCTAGAGTGGACTTTAAGCCACAGTAACTCCTGGGCATGAGCCACCAAGTCTCAGACCCCAAATTATGGGGTGTACCCAATGGGGCCCAAAAGGCAGGAGGGGACAGGCTGGGGCCCAAGGGCAGGGACACTGGTGTTAGGAGAGGAAAGGGGGGGAAGGAAAGAGACACCCCTCCAAGAGGGGGACAGGACGGCCGGCCCTCACCCACCTGCCCGGAGTTGACGGCGGCGTGATACGCAGAGCAGGTGAAGATCACCATGGTCAGGTACTTGGTCAGCTCAGCCGCGGTGCCCAGAGCCGAGGGGACGCCTGCCGGGGAGGGATGGACTGGTGAGCATGGGACGGGACCCCCCCCTCCCCTGCCCCTGGCTGGGAGCCTCCCCTCTCTGCTCCCTCTGCCAGCGGTGATGCTGGGCCAGTGCAATACCAGCATCACTACTGTTAGTGCACGTGTAACACTGTGCAGGTGGGATCGAACCGGGGGCCTCTGGAGCTTTTACCACATGAGCTAAAAGCCACGTGGAGGCGTGCGGGCGACCCATGGCTGTTGCACGGCAGGCGTCACGCCTAGGCCCTGGCTGACGTTTTCACAAGTGCCTTGGGGTTTGGAGGTTTCAGAGTAGCAGCCGTGTTAGTCTGTATTCGCAAAAAGAAAAGGAGTACTTGTGGCACCTTAGAGACTAACAAATTTATTAGAGCATAAGCTTTCGTGAGCTGTAGCTACAGCTCACGAAAGCTTATGCTCTAATAAATTTGTTAGTCTCTAAGGTGCCACAAGTACTCTTTTTCTTTTTGGGGTTTGGAGACACCTTAACGGGGGCTGGTTCTTGGGGGTGGGAGGGAGGACCCCTCAGTGGCACCCGTGACCCCGGGCCCAGAGATTGCTGCCCGCTAGCCACCCCTGCGCTCTCACCCGACGCCTGCCGGTCGAGGAATCCCTTGGTGAATATCTCGCCCACCCACGCCTGCAGCTCGTGGTCACTCTGCACCGAGAGGCTGGTCTGGTAGTAGATCCCCACGATGCCGGAGACAAAACTGGGAGAGGTAAAGGGGAATCGGGTCAGGTTGGACGCCGGGGTCCATGGTGAGAGGTTCTCCCCTTGGACAAGCCTGGGAGCCCCCCCTCCCTCCAGTCTCCACACAGCTATTCCTGCTACCCTTCAACTTCACGTCTTAGGTGGTCCAGGTTCTCCTCCATCCCCCGTGCCACCCAGGAGATTTGGTTTTAGAGGTTAGGGTCAAATGTTTCCAAGCCTCTAAGTGATTTAGGAACCTGCCTGCCATTCTCCAAAGGGACTTAGGTGCATGGTGGGTTAAATTTACAAAGGCAGCTGGGTGCCCAGAGCAATTTACAAAATGCCCGAGCTGGTTCAGTGCCTAAATCCCATGGATGTTGGCAATTAGGTTCCTAAATCGAGTGGGACGAAATGTTTGCACCAGGGTGGCCGGAACAGGGGAGGCCAAGGAGCCCCATCGCTTCTTACCCGCCTTAAGGGGAAGCGACAGGGGCGGGGGCGGAGTGGAGCAAGCAGGGGCAAGAGGCAGAATGAGGGCGGAGCCTTGGGGGGAATGGAGTGGGGGTGGGGCCATGGTGCAAGCGCTGGTGGCCCCCCTACTTCTAGGGAGTTTCCAGCGATCCTGGTTTGAGCTAAAACTTTTGGGGGGTACAAAATGGAGTCGCGGTGACCCTGAAAGAGTTTGCAAATGAATTCAGTGTTGCCAAATCTTGTGCTGAAAAACAAACCACCCGAAAATCTGGAAACCTCCCCGAAAAATTTAACTTTTTGTTCAAACATTTGTTCAAAGTGCCCTGGAAAATTTTTTTTTTTTAAATCAAAAATGTTTCAAAATGCTCCAAATGGAAACAAACCAAGTCCCAATTATTTTTGGAGTGTGATTTTTTTCGAGGGGCTGAACATTTTGAAAATGTCAGTTTGGGGCCAACCTAAAACTATTTTATTTAATTAATTAATTTATTTATACTTTTCAAAACTGCCATCCTACAAAAAAACTCCTCACTCCTTTGACCGTGTGGGCACTTTGGAAAATGTGACCCTCTAAATGGAGACTTGCCCCGGGTTAAGCACAGAAGTGAATTTAAAGCAAGTTAATTGAACTTAGAGGTTTTTAAGGCCCTGGGTGGGATGATTTCATAGAATCACAGAAGATCAGGGCTAGAAGGGACCTCAGGAGGCATCTAGTCCAACCCCCTGCTCAAAGCAGGACCAACCCCAATTATATCATCCCAGCCAGGGCTTTGTCAAGCTGGGCCTTAAAAACCTCTGTGGATGGAGATTCCACCACCCCCCTAGGGAACCCATTCCAGTGCTTCACCACCCTCCTCGTGAAATAGTGTTTCCTAATGTCCAACTTAGACCTTCCCCACTGCAACTTGAGACCATTACTCAAGATTTAGTTGGGGTTGGTCCTGCTTTGAGCAGGGGGTTGGACTAGATACCTCCTGAGGTCTCTTTCAACCCTGATCTTCTATGATTCTATGAACCGGCAGCAGATCCTGGGGCTGACGGTCTCATTTTGGCTGTTCTTCGATTGGGGTCACGTTGAAGTGATTTCAGTGAAAGTGAATTAAGAGCATCCACAAAGGGCATTTGTCACTAAACCGGATTGAAATCTGATTTCAGTTATCAACGGGCCCAACTTTGTGTGGGAAAGGATGTTCGCTGGATCCTAGAAGAACACTCTCAGTATGCAGGGCTCAAGACCTGGATTCCCAGGGGGCTCTGCTCCGACCCCCTCCACACTCAGAGCCCCAACCCTTTGCCCCCTGTGATTTCACTAGGTCTAACCCCTTCCCCTGCACTTGCCTTCATCTCTCCTCCCTACACCCCACCCAGCACCCCCTTCACCTCTCTATAGCTGCCCAGATCTTGAGCCCATTGTCCCTGTAGTAGTAGTTCTGGAGCGAGCTGACACCGCGCTCCTGGATGTCATCGGGAAGGCAGAGCGTGGTGTAGGTCAGGTTCTCCAGGCCCTTGCGGAGAAGCTCGGCGAGGCCTGGTCGCCCGGTCGCTATGGCCTGTGGAATATAGACCCGGCCCGGGCCCGCTGGAAGTTACTGCCACGGAGCTGCAGGCCCCGGGGATAGGATAGGACACTGGAATTGCGTTAATTCCCCAGAGTCTGTGGCAGCGCTGGGAATCGAACTTACGAAATCATTTGGTGACAACTTATTTTCCCTCCCAAAATATGTTCACTGATTAAAGTGACCGGGAAAGTAAAAGGAAATGGGGACAAGGGAGACAAAAGGAAGAAGGAGAAGAAGGAAAAAAGGGAGGAAAGCAGGAATAATGAAGAAAGATGAACAATGGGGGAAAACAAGAAAAAACAGAAAGAAAAAACAAGAAAAAGAAGTGAAAAAATAAGAGAAAAGAGGGGGGAACAACAAGAAAAAGGGGAAACCCCAGAAAAACCAAGAAAAAACACAAATCAAGAAAAAGAAGTGAAGAGAGAAAGAAGCTAAGAAAACAGGGAAAAGGGGGGGAGGGTAAACAAAGAAAAAGGGAAAAACCCCAGGGCAAAAAAGGAAAAAAACAATGGAAAAAAGTGAAAAGAGAAAGAAACAAACAAGGGAAAAGAAAAAATCCAAGAAATAAATGAAAAGAAAAAAACAGACAAACCAAGAGAAA
Source organism: Dermochelys coriacea (assembly GCF_009764565.3). NCBI lineage: Eukaryota > Metazoa > Chordata > Testudines > Dermochelyidae > Dermochelys > Dermochelys coriacea. Next base: position 2,530,081 of record NC_050095.1, on the reverse strand, counting down.
AAAGGGAAAAAAGAAAAAAAAAAAGGGGGGGGAAGGGAAAAGAGGATAAAACCAAGGAAAAGGGAAAATCCAAGAACAAAACGGTAAAACCCAGGAAAAAGTGAGGTGGGGGAGAGGAGCCGGGAAAACAGGGAAAGGAAGAAGAAGGGGAATCTCAGGGAAAAGAAGCAAAAGGAAACAAGGACACGAAGGAAGGAAAATCACGATTATGAAGGAAAATGCCATGAACTTTTTTTTTGAAAACCAACCATTTTAAGAGTAAAACCTTTTATTTTTACCAATGGCCATTTTTCAGTGAAAAACTTGTTCCCTCGCCCTGCGTCGCCCTGATCAGAAGGCAGGAAACTGCACTTTGGGCCATGCCCACAAAAGGACTAATTGTGCTTGGGTTGAAGTGGTTTCAGTGAAAATGAATTAAGAGCGTCCACACGGGGAGGTGTGGCACTAAACCAGATTAAAATCTGACCTCAGTTATCAACGGGTGCAACTTTGTGTGGAAAAGTATGTTCGCTGGATCCCAGTTGTGAGGTGGCCTATGAGCGCCGACCACCAGGAGGAGCTGCTTCTGCCTTGCGTTTGATTGGCTGAGCAGGCTGGGGGCAGAGCTGGGTGGAGATTAGGAGGGGCAGTGGTGTAGACGATTTGATGGACAGTTTGGTCACTCTCCCTCCTTTCTGAACAAGCTATGGGAGGCAGTGTGGCCTAGGGACTAGAACCCAGCTCGCCCTGGTTCTACCAAAGGCATGCTGAGTGACCTTAGGCAAATGAGTCCCTGCCTTCTGCCTCAGTTTCCCCATCTGTAAAATGAAGCTAATGCTCCTGATGTCCTTTGTAAAGTGCTTCGAGATCTAGGGTTGAAAAACACCAGCTACAAGCAAGGGATTATATTATTATTATGAGACGATCCCCTCTGTACCCGATCGAATACGCCCCCGGAGCTGATGAGAAAGGTCCGGGCCAGGACATTGATGTGGATGGAGAACCGGATGTGAGGGATCAGGAGCTGAAAGAGAAGAGGCACAGGGGCTGAAGCAACTGGAGAGAAGGTGTCAAACACACACACACCTGGGCACTTCTAGAACACACACACACACACACGGCGATACGGGTGACTCCTGAGTACAACTTTGGGGGTACATGCCCAGCTGGGCCCCTCTCAAACTGTTGCGTCCACTTGAACTCTTTGGGAGCAAACATTACTCAGGCCTTGTGTGCGCATCACAAAGGCATACACGGCACTTCTGAGGAATGTGCCCGAGCCAGGCACATCTGGGGCATGGCACCAGGCAAAGCGCACACACACTGGGCACCTCTGGGGCATGTGCCCCAGCCAGGCACACCAAGAACTGGGCACGCTTAGTCAACTCCCTTAACAAGTCCCAGCACCTGCAGAAGTGGGTGTGACAAAGTGGGACTGTTCTTAATGGTTCCTCTGAATACTGTAGTGGTGCCTCAGTTTCCCCTATGCAGTTCTTAAATATCTAGGGGGTGGGATAAGGGGGTATGATCATTGCAGAGCCCTAGAGGGCAGGTGTGTGCAGGGGTCTGGACACAGAGAATGGCCGACACCCTGTTTCCTGGCACCTGATGGCCTGGGCTCTTCCCCCCTGCAAGGTGAGAGCTAAAGGGTTGGAGAACAAAGGAATCCAGTGACCTCCTGGCCCGGAAATGGGACTAAGGCCAGAGGAGCGGGGGCTGGAGAGAGTTTCAGTTTGGGGCTGGCTGGGGACATGGAGTGAAGTGCAGACGGGGTTGTCTGGCTCACTGCCCCGCCCAAAGTGGACCCGGCTGAGGGGTCCTGTTCTCTGCACCTACAAGCTCTGTGTTAGAGCGTGTTCCTGTCGTCTAATAAACCTTCTGTGTTACTGGCTGGCTGAGATCATGTCTGACTGCGGAGTTGGGGGGCAGGACCCTCTGGCTTCCCCAGGACCCTGCCAGGGCGGACTCATTGTGGGAAGCGCATGGAGGGTCAGAGGAGGCTGGATGCTCTGAGGTCCGACCAGGAAGGTGGACGCCGGGTGAGCTGTGTGTCCTGCAGACAGGCTGCTCCCAGAAAGGAGACTTCCCCCGAGTCCTGCCTGGCTTCGTAGGGAGCAGCTCCAGAGCATCGCCCGGGGACTCCATGACAGTGGGTAGCCAGGAATGGGACTCACCCCACCCCTGATGCCACCTGTTTGACCCTTGCATAAGGTGCTGGGCGTGGACACTGGCTGCCTGCCGCCGTCCCATTGGCTGGCCCCGCCTGCCCACAGCAGCTCCGCCCCCCCCTCACCTTGTACAGGGGGTGGCACATGGGCAGCTGGCGCTGGATTGCCACTGAGAAGACCTCGGCCAGCAGGTGGGCGCGGAGCAGGTGGGAGGTGACCTCGTGCAGGTGAAACTCGGAGCTGTGCACCCAGGTCTTGGCCAGAGTCCAGAGCCAGTCGGAGTCACTGGGCAGGACGATGGGGCTTTCGGGATCTGGGCGCTGGCTGAGCTGTGGAGGAGCTGGGTCAGGGAAATGGGTCCGGTACCCCCCTTGGTCAGAGCAATGGGCCCACCCAGTCTGGTATCCCTTCTGGCTCAAAGCGATAGGCCCATCCAGCTCGGTATCCCCCCCTCTCCACCTTGCATCTCAGAGCAATGGGCCCATCCAGTTCCTATTCCCCCCTGGATCGAAGCAATGTGTCCATCCAGCCCCATATTCCCCCAATGGACCCATTCACCTGTTGGATCAGAGCAATGGGTCCACAGGGTCTGTGCAGCGCCTGGCACGCTTGGGCCCTGTCCGAAATAATAATTGTGCCTTTTGTAATGATGGAGCCCAGGAGCTCCCTAGCTGCAGGGGGGGCCAGGTGATACAGGAGGGGCCCTGATAACTCCCCGCGCAGGCGCCGGCGCGCAGAGAAACCCCTCACCTGGATGGCCAAGGGGACGACCTCCCCGCTGGGTTTCTGGTGCAGCAGGCACAGGGGCGCGGCGATGTACTGCTGGTGCCCGTTCACTTCAATGGTGGGAATGTCTTCCAGGAGCTTGTAATCTGCTAGATAGATGCTCCCTCTCTGTCACGCAGAGCAGAGGAGGGTCAGTGCCCCGCTCCCAGGGCTGTGAGCTTCCCTTCAGCATGTCCCAGCATGCAACACACACAGCGCTTACACAGTGTTAAAATGCAGCCACCTCTGGGGTGGAGGAGCTGGTTATCGAGGGATCCCTCACCTGGCGCTCAGATGCAGCCACCTGTGCCTGGACTTGGCAGGGCTGGGACTCAGCCAGGCTCTGATTATTTGGAGGGGGGCGGGGTGTTACCTGCAGCTCCTCCCGGAGGCTGGTGGATTCCCCCAGGGAGCCGGCCACCATCTCCTGCGTCACGGGGAAATTCTCCGGGAGCGCCGAGCATTTCCGGATCAGAACGGGGTTGAACCCGTTCAGATATTGGTACCCGAAGAAAGCATCTTCCTTCCAGTGCTCAGTGACGTACTCTGGGGATGCAGACACACGCCAGCTCTTTAAATAAAACCCCATTGGCAGGGGAGGGGAGTGGGGTCTGGTGGTTAGAGCGGGGGGTGGGGGGTCCCTGCAAGCCAGGACACCTGGGTTCTCTCCCCAGCTCTGGAAAGGGAGTGGGGTCTAGCGGATAGAACAGGGGGGCTGGGAGTAGTGAGGGGAGCCCTAGTGGGGGGCTGAGACTGGCAGGACTAGCTATGCTGGAGGGGCCGTGTGGGGGCTCACCACCCCACAGGGGATGCAGGGAAGGAAAGGGGGTTCCAGCGCCAGGGGGTCGCCCTGTGCTGGGGTTGGCTCCCCGCCCCTCCCCACAGCGCTTGGGGCAACACGGACCTGAGACGGGGCTGTGATAGAACCAGAAAATCTTTGGGATGTCAGTTAACATCTCCCAGGAGTACGGCCGGTCCAGGAACCCCTTCAGCTTGGACTCCAGCACCCTGCGGGAACAGGGAGCTGGGCTCAGAGACTGGGGGGGCTCAGGCTGTGGGTGCCCTCTGCCTGCTCCCCCGTCTGTCCCTCTTCACACCCCTGTCTCTATGCGTCCCCATCCACAGCCTCTGTCGGTCCCCCCAACATCCCTCTGACCCCACACACACCCTCTGTCTGTCCTCCTAACGCCCCTCTGACCCCAAACACACCCTGTGTCGGTCCCTCCTAAAACCTCTCTGATCCCATACACAACGTCTGTCTGTCCTCCTAACGTCCCTCTGACCCCATACACACCCTCTGTCCGTCCTCCTAACGCCCCTCTGACCCCACACACACCCTCTGTCTGTCCTCCTAACGCCCCTCTGACCCCAAACACACCCTGTGTCGGTCCCTCCTAAAACCTCTCTGATCCCATACACAACGTCTGTCTGTCCTCCTAACGTCCCTCTGACCCCATACACACCCTCTGTCCGTCCTCCTAACGCCCCTCTGACCCCATACACACCCTCTGTCTGTACTCCTTATGCCCCTCTGACCCCATACACACCCTCTGTCCATCCTCCTAACACCCCTCTGACCCCATACACACCTTCTGTCTGTCCTCCTAACGCCCCTCTGACCCCATACACACCCTCTGTCTGTCCTCCTAATGCCCCTCTGACCCCATACACACCTTCTGTTTGTCCTCCTAACGCCCCTCTGACCCCATACACACCCTGTGTCGGTCCCTCCTAACGCCTATCTGACCCCATACACACCCTCTGTCTGTCCTCCTAACGCCCCTCTGACCCCATACACCTCTGTCTGTCCTAACGTCCCTCTGACCCCATACACACCCTCTGTCTGTCCTCCTAAAACCTCTCTGACCCCATACACACCCTCTGTCTATCCTCCTAACGCCCCTCTGACCCCAAACACACCCTGTGTTGGTCCCTCCTAACGCCCCTCTGACCCCATACACACCCTCTGTCTGTACTCCTTACGCCTCTCTGACCCCATACACACCCTCTGTCTGTACTCCTTACGCCTCTCTGACCCCATACACACCTTCTGTCTCTCCTCCTAACGCCCCTCTGACCCCATACACACCCTCTGTCGATCCTCCTATCGCTCCTCTGACCCCATACACACCCTCTGCCTGTCCTCCTTACACCCCTCTAACCGCATACACACCCTCTGTTTCCCCTAACACCCCTCTGACCCCATACACACCCTCTGTCTGTCCTCCTTACACGCCTCTAACTGCATACACATCCTCTGTCTCCCCAACGCCCCTCTGACCCCATACACATCCTCTGTCTGTCCTCCATACGCCCCTCAGACCACATACACACCTTCTGTCTGTCCCCCTCACACCCCTCTGACCCCATAAACACCCTCTGTCTGTCCTCCTCACGCCCCTCTGACGCCATACACACCCTGTGTCGGTCCCTCCTAACACCCCTCTGACCCCATACACACCCTCTGTCTCTCCTCCTAACGCCCCTCTGACCCCATACACACCCTTTGTCGGTCCCTCCTCACTCCCCTCTGAACCAATACACACCCTCTGTCTCTCCTCCTAAGGCCCCTCTGAACCCATACACACCCTCCTTCTGTCCTCCTAACACCCCTCTGACCCCATACACACCCTCTGCATCTCCTCCTTATGCCCCTCTGAACCCATACACAGCCTCTGTCTGTCCTCCTCACACCCCTCTGACGCCATACACACCCTCTGTCAGTCCCCCCAAAACCTGTCTGAGCCCATACACACCCTCTGCATGTCTTCCTAATGCCCTCTGACCCCGTACACACCCTCTGTTGGTCCCCCCAACACCCTCTGACCCCATATACACCCTCTGTCGGTCCCTCCTCACTCCCCTCAGACCACATACACACCCTCTGTCTGTCCTCCTAACACCCCTCTGACACCATACACACCCTCTGTCGGTCCCTACTAACGCCCCTCTGACCCCATACACACCCTCTGTCTGTCCTCCTAATGCTCCTCTGAGCCCATACACACATTGTGTAGGTCCCCCCAAAACTACTCTGACCCCATACACACCCTCTGTCTACCCTCCTAACACCTTCTGACCCCATACACACCCTCTGTCGGTCCTCCTAAAGCCCCTCTGATCCCATACACACCCTCTGTCGGTCCCCCCAACACCCTTCTGACCCCATCCACACCCTCTGTCTGTCCTACTAACACCCCTCTAACCGCATACACACCCTCTGTCTGTCCTCCTCACGCCCCTCTGACCCCATACACAACCTCTGTCGGTCCCCCCAACACTCCTCTGACCAGAAACACATCCTCTGTCTGTCCTCGTAAAACCTCTCTGACCCCATACACACCCTCTGTCTGTCCTCCTAACGCCCCTCTGACCCCATACACACCCTCTGTCTGTCCTCCTAATGCCCCTCTGACCCCATACACACCCTCCTTCTGTCCTTCTAACACCCCTGTGACCCCACACACACCCTCTGTCTGTCCTCCTCACGCCCCTCTGACAACATACACACCCTCTGTTGGTGCCCCCAACACATTTCTGACCCCATACACACCCTCTGTCTGTACTCCTTACGCCCCTCTGACCCCATACACACCCTCTGTCTGTACTCCTTACGCCCCTCTGACCCCATACACAATCTCTGTCTGTACTCCTAATGCCCCTCTGACCCCATATACAACCTCTGTAGGTCCCCCCAACACCCATCTGAACCCATACACACCTTCTGTCAGTCCCTCCTAACGCCCCTCTGACCCCATAAACACCCTCTGTCTGTCCTCCTAACGCCCCTCTGACCCCATACACACCCTCTGTCTGTCCTCCTAAGGCCCCTCTAAAACAATACACACCCTCTCTCTGTCCTCCTCACGCCCCTCTGACACCATACACACCTTCTGTCTCTCCTCCTAAAGACCCTCTGACCCCATACACACCCTCTGTCGGTCCTCCTTACACCCCTCTGACTCCATACAGAACCTCTGTCTGTCCTCTTAACGGCCCTCTGACCCCATACACACCCTCTTTCTGTCGCTTCTCACTCCCCTCTGACCTCATACACACCCTCTGTCTGTCCTCCTAACGCCCCTCTAACCCCATACACACCCTCCTTCTGTCCTCCTAACACCCCTGTGACCCCATACATACCCTCTGTCTGTCCTCCTAACGCCCCTCTAACCCCATACACACCCTCTGTCTGTCCTCCTCACGACCCTCTGACCCCATACACACCCTCATTCTGTCCTCCTCACGCCCCTCTGACACCGTACACACCTTCTGTCGGTCCCCCCAACACACTTCTGACCCCATACACATCCTCTGTCTGTCCTCCTAATGCCCCTCTGACCCCATATACAACCTCTGTCTGTCCTCCTAATGCCCCTCTGACCCAATACACACCCTCTGTCGGTCCCCCCAACACCCATCTGAACCCATACACACCTTCTGTCGTTCCCTCCTCACTCCCCTCTGACCCCATACACACCCTCTGTCGGTCCCTCCTAACGCCCCTCTGACCCCATAAACACCCTCTGTCTGTCCTCCTAACGCCCCTCTGAACCAATACACACCCTCTGTCTGTCCTCCTAAAGCCCCTGTGACCCCATACACACCCTCTGTCCATCCCTCCTCACTCCCCTCTGACCCCATACACACCCTCTGTCTGTCCTTCTAACGCCCCTCTGACCCCATACACACCCTCTGTCTGTCCCTTCTCACTCCCCTCTGACCCCATACACACCCTCTGTCTGTCCTCCTAACAACCCTCTGACCCCATACACACCCTCTGTCGGTCCTTCTAACTCCCCTCTGACCCCATACACACCCTCTGTCGGTCCTCCTAACGGCCCTCTCACCCCATACACACTCTCCATCTGTCCTAACGCTCCTCTGACCCCATACACACCCTCTGTCGGTCCCCCCAACACTCCTCTGACCCCAAACACATCCTCTGTCTGTCCTCGTAACACCCCTCTGACCCCATACACACCTTCCGTCTGTCCTCCTAATGCCCCTCTGACCCCATACACACCCTCTCTCTCCTCCTAACGCCCCTCTGACCCCATACACACCCTCTGTGGGTCCCTCTTAACGCACCTCTGACCCCATAGACACCCTCTGTCTGTCCTCCTAACACCCTTCTGACCCCATACACACGCTCTGTGGGTCCCTCCTAACGCCCCTCTGACCCCATACAAACCCTCTGTCTTTCCACCTTACGCCCCTCTGACCCCATACACAACCTCTGTCTATCCTCCTAATGCCCCTCGGATCCCACTGACAACCTCTTTCTGTCCCCCCTCACACCGCTCTGACACCATACACACCTTTTGTCTGTCTTCCTCACGCCCCTCTGACCCCATACACACCCTCCTTCTGTACTCCTAACACCCTTCTGACCCCTTACACACCCTCTGTCTGTGCTCCTCACATCCCTCTAACCCGATATACACCCTCCAACAGTCCCACCAACACCCATCTGAACCTATACACACCTTCTGTTTGTCCTCCTAATGCCTCCGACCCTGTACACACACTCTGTCGGTGCCCCCAACAACCCTCTGACCCTATACACACGCTCTGTTGGTCCCTCCTCACTCCCCTCTGACCCCATACAAACCCTCTGTCGGTGCCTCCTAATGCCCCTCTGACCCCATACACACCCTCTGTCTGTCCTCCTAACACCCCACTGACCCCATACGCACCGTCTGTCTGTCCTCCTAAGGCTCCTCTGAACCCATACACACCTTCTGTAGGTACCCCCAAAACCCCACTGACCCCATACGCACCCTCTGTCGGTCCCTCCTAACGCCCCTCTGACGCCATACACACCCTCTGTCGGTCCTCCTAACACCTTTCTGACCCGATACATATTGTCTGTCGGTCCCCCCAATACCCCTCTGACCCCATACACACCCTCTGTCTGTCCTCCTAACGCCCCTCTAACCCCATACGCACCCTCTGTCGGTCCCCCCAACACACCTCTGACCCCATACACACCCTCTGTTTGTCCTCCTAACGCCCCTCTAACCCCATACACACCCTCCTTCTGTCCTCCTAACACCCCTGTGACCCCATACATACCCTCTGTCTGTCCTCCTAACGCCCCTCTAACCCCATACACACCCTCTGTCTGTCCTCCTCACGACCCTCTGACCCCATACACACCCTCATTCTGTCCTCCTCACGCCCCTCTGACACCGTACACACCTTCTGTCGGTCCCCCCAAAACACTTCTGACCCCATACACATCCTCTGTCTGTCCTCGTTACGCTCCTCTCACCCCATACACGCCTTCTGTCCCCCCAACACCCCTCTGACCCCATACACACCCTCTGTCTGTCCTCCTAACGCCCCTCTGACCGCATAAACACCCTCTCTCTGTCCTCCTCATGCCCCTCTGACCCCATACACACCCTCTGTCTGTCCCCGCTCACAGAGCTCTGACCCTATACACACCCTCTGTTTGTCCTCCTAACTCCCCTCTGAACCCATACACACCCCCTGTCTGTTCTTCTAATTCCCCTCTGATGCTATACACACCCTCTGTCGCTCCCCCAACATACCTCTTAACTCATACACATCCTCTGTCGGTCCCCCCAACACCCCTCTGAACCCATAGACGCCCTCTGTCTGGTCACTGGCTTCACACCTGTCTGCCTAGCTGTTCCCATGTGCACCCTCTGTCCATCCATAAACACCTGTCTGTCTGGCCCATGTGACCCCTTTTTCCTCCCCATACAGCCCATTCTCTCTGTGTCTCTGATCCAGTGTACAGCCTCCATCTGTCTGATCCCACACACCTCCTTATGTCTGTCTCTCCCCGTACTCGCCCTTCTGTCCCATACGCGCCCCCCTGTCCTTCCCCATGTGCACCCTATGTCTGTCTGGCCCCATACACACCCCTCTGTCTCTCCAGCCTCACACACCCCATCTATCTGTCGCTCTAGCTATGGGTCCAGCCCTTTTTCCAACCTGGCCCCCAGCACTGGACCCTCTCACCAGTGCCACAGACAGGGCAAACCCCTCCTGGATCCGACTCCCTAGTTCCACATCCCTGAGCCCGGGCACCACTAGAACCTCACGTTGGGTGACCCCTAGTTCTCGGCTTCCTGGGGCACCGTTCCCCCTTCTGCAGAGCTGCCTGCCTCTCCTGCTCCCGGACGCATTCGCCTGCATTAAAAGGCATTTTCTCGGCATAGGCCCAGCGGACTTGGGGACCCAGCCGGCGTGGTAGGTCTGTCCCATCTCCACCGCGGCTTATTGCCCCACCTGTCCTTGCCCCAACCTCACCTTGGAGCAGCAGAAATTGTATATTTACTACCCCGATCTCTGAGGACAATCTGGAATGCAACTGATCCCTGCAGAACCTAGGTAGATAGATAGATAGATAGATAGATAGATAGATAGATAGATAGAGTGGATGGGGAGAGATAGAGGGCATGTGGGGGGATAGATCGATAGATCGATGGGGTGTGTGGGGGTAGATAGATAGATAGATAGATGGGGTGGATGGGGAGAGAGAGAGAGAGAGAGAGAGAGAGAGATCCTGCTTCAGTGATACAGGATTCAGAGTAGCAGCCGTGTTAGTCTGTATTCGCAAAAAGAAAAGGAGTACTTGTGGCACCTTAGAGACTAACAAATTTATTAGAGCATAAGCTTTCGTGAGCTACAGCTCACTTCATCGGATCGAAAGCTTATGCTCTAATAAATTTGCTAGTCTCTAAGATGCCACAAGTACTCCTTTAAATAATTTCTGTAACTCCTAATGAGAGACACAAAAGATCAGCTCCTCAAGGATACATAGGTGCCTAACTCCCTTTTCTTCCAATGGGATTTAGGCACCTCAATCCCTCTGGAGAGCTGGGCCACCTTTCTAGGAGGTGGACTTTCAGCCACCCCACCGCCCCACTACTTACGCCGCTGAGCCACGCCCGAAGAAAGCAGAGGCCTTGGGGAACGAATACTGGATGTTGACCTCGGCGGTCAGGGCACTGTCGATGTCGGCACACCAGGGGGTGCCAGGGATGTACTCCTTCCACCTGTCCCGGGGAAGAGGGCGATTAATAACAATCCTCTCCTGCTCTGCGTCAGACGATCTCAAAGCGCCTTAGCAAAGACTAGTGTGTCGTTCTACAGGTGGTGAAACTGAGGCATGGAGTGGGTGGGGGGGAAACAAGACGTGGCAGAACCCAGGTATCCTGACTCTCCACTCCAGGGCTTTATCCACTAGGCCCCACCGCACCTGGGGCTTAACTAAGACAGCGGCCAGGGCAGGGACTGAGCGCTCCTTCACCTCCAGGAGCAAGCAGGGGTGGGTTAAGCCCTCGGCCCTACTGGCTCATGCCTCATCTCTCAGACCCCGTCCCCCTGCCTCTATTTATTCGATTACAACAGAAGCTCAGCTTGAGGGTTTTTAAAAAAATGTTCATTCGTTTCTACTCCTTTGGGCTGCACAGAAAAGCTTTAAACCATGACCCAGCTGTAACTGACACAGTGACAGTGCCTGAGTTTGCGGGGAGCCTGAACCCATTGCTCTGGAGGGGGAGGGGAACTGCCCTAAATGTTCCCCCTTTGACTCACCTATATCTTTCCTGTTGCAGCACCAGCTCCTCATGACGGTACTTCTGAAGCAGGTAGTGGGAGTCGTCACTAGGGATTTGAGCTAGAGAGAGAGACTGTGACATCTGACCACTCCCTGCAGTGGGGGATGTATCCCAGACCCCTCTGACCCTACAGGGCTCCCTCGTGCCAGCCTTCTAGCTTCCTGTCTAACCCCATACACCCGCCTTCTCTCTAGCCCCATCTATCCATCCATCCCCCGCCCCACACCCCATCTAGCGAGCTAGCTAATCGCTATGGCACTTTTCTTCCGTTCCCACTTTTCATGGAAAAAAATAAATGATCTCTGCTCGGTTGCTGACCCCTCTCACAGCTCGGTGGCAGCCAGCTGTAAATTGACCCCCATGGACTAAACCTGTCTAAGACAGGTGAAGCCAGTTGAAGTGTTTCCACGGGCAAAGATGCACCCACGTAGCTAAACTGGATTTAAAATCACCCCCGTGACTTGGATGCAGCCCCGGACTCAGATATCCTGGGCAGTGGGTTTCTCCTAGGGGGGGACAGGTAGCCCCAGGGCCTCGTAGAAATCCAGGAGCCACAGAGATGCAGGAGTGGCAACAAGAAAGGGAACCCAGGAGTCCAGGCGTACCCGCAGTGGGTCATACCTGTGCTTTCCACCAGCTCCACGGTGCAGTAGCCCTGAATCCACCGATAAAAGGGAAATTGGTAGGTGTCCCCCTCGGGGGACGTCACCCGGAGCGTGTTGCAGTACCACATGCTCTCGGGGAATACGGAGTAGGGTTCCTTGTGGAGCCGGATCAGCACGATGGGCCCCAGGGCTCGCTCACTGGGCACCTCGTACTCCTGCACCTGGGGGAGACGAAGCACGGGGAGGGTGTCCCGGCCACTCGGGGTGGAGAGGGTTGCACAGGCAGATCTGCGGGTACAGCTCCTTCTTCGCCGTCGCTGGATCCCCAGCTGGTGTCCATGGGTGCCTCTCCATTGCAATCAACGGGGCCAGATCCTCAGCCCCTTTTAACCCAGTTGGGGATCTGGCCCCGTTGACTCCAATGGAGAGACGCCCATTGACACCAGTTGGGATCTGGCCTTGACTCCAATGGAGAGACGCCCATTGACACCCGCTGGGGGTTTGGCCTCCATTGAAACCAGCTCTTTGAGCTGCTGAACTCTTATCCCCCTTTGCCAAGTGATACAAACATTGAGAGTGTTTATTGATCAAATTCTCAGATGGCGTGAGTAATTGTGCCAGGAGCTGCACAGGTCCCAAGTGAGATTAGGGTTTAGGCATGCGATCTAGGACTGCACGGGGTGTTGCAGCACCCCGAGGTTTTACGCAGGGCTGCTGGTCCCACGCCCAGACCTCCACTCCCCGATCTGGGGCTCAGGTGCCGGTTGCATGCTTCATTTCCCTGCCACTGACCCCATGCCTGGGGCCCCGCAACCAACACCCCCTCCCCCGTTCTCGGGGCTCGCTCACCCCCAGTCTTTGCCCCCTTACTCCTATCTGGGTCCCCACCTCCCAGGGACACAGTACTGTTGCCCGCCCTCAGCTGGTGGGGGGGTGGCGGCGCAGACAGGGGTAACGGGGCTGGCTTTCAGCACCCCCACTATTAAAAGCTTTCCAGCACTAGTGGTTCAGGGTCCCTGTCACTCCAGGTGCTACCAGACCCCGACAGAGATCAGGGCCCCGTCGCTCCGGGGACTGCACAGACCCTGACCGAGATCAGGGCCCCGATTGCGCCAGATGTTGCCCAGATATAAAATAACAGACCGTCCAGAGCCTAGAACCCAGGTGCCAGGTGAGGGTGCAGCCCGTAGACCACAGCTGGTACCGTTCAGCCCCGTGGGCCGCTGGCAGCCCCATGGAAATCCCCAGCATCCCGGCTGTAGACCCCCTCACCCTCCCCACTGCGGGGCAGGGATTGGAGGCAGGGCTGGGGCCTCCCCTCCCAACCCACAGCACTGGGATTCCGTCAGGGGGTCTCGCCCCGTCAAGCTGGCATGAGGGCACCCAGCCCTGCCTCCCCCCATCCTCTTTTGCTGCATTTGAGTAAGTCAGCCTGGTCTGGCCCGGCATCAACCAGGCTCCGACGGAGACGGGAGATCCCGCTCCCCTCTTTTGAGGACTCGAGCGCTGTAAAATGGCGGAGAATGACCCCACCTTTGGGTTTAGGCAGCCTGCCTAAATCCTAATGCGCGGTCGTTCTCGCCCATTTTACCTCTGGGGAAACTGAGGCACGAGCGCTGGCTTCTGGGGGCAGAGCCACGAATATAACCCCGGGGTCCTGAGTCCCGGCCAGGCCCTCAAACCATTGCTCCTCGCTTCCTGAATGGATCCCCGCCCCCTCCCACACCCCCACAGAAGGAACCGCGTAAAATACTCACTAATCCCGGCTGAAAGTCCAACCCATATTGGTCCAGCAGATGCTTGGGGCTTTCCCCGTCGATGCCCACCAGGGTGATGGAGATGGTGTCAAAAGTGCCAGCCAGGGCGCCCTGGCCGGTGGACACCTGGACTTTGTAGACGGCCATCAGGGATGGGCCGGGGGCCGGGCTGCTCCCAGGCAATGAGGGGGCTTCTGGCTCCAAGGGGCGGATAATCTGGGGAGCCCGTCCCGACGGTGCAGCTCTGAGTTGTCCCTCGCGGGGAGCTGGCTGGGCGACCCCTGCTTATTCACCGGCTGGCTCGGGACGGAGGCCAAGCGTGGGCAGAGGAGGTGGGGAATGCAGCGCCCCCCAGGCTGAGCCCCGCCTGGCACTTCCAAGCCGCCCCACACCTGGCTGCACCCGTGATGAGGCCCATGCCCCCCAGCACAGAGGGTGGGCGGTGCCAGCTGGCACACGGCAGCGCCCCAACAGCTGCCATGGGGCGCTCCAGAGCCGAGGGCTTGCCACAGATCCAGAGAGTCTTACAAGGGCGGGGCGGGGGGGGGGTCAGATCTCAGGCGGGGCCTGGGCAGCATCTGGCACAACGGGACTCCAGCCTCGGTCGGGGGATTTGGTGGACAACTTTCCAATCGTTGCAAACCGAACACCCTAACTTCGCCCCTTCTCCGAGGTCCCTGCGTCCCCCTTCCCTCGGGGGCTGGGTCTCCCCCCACCCTCACTCACTTTCACCGGGCTGGGGAAGGGGCTTGGGGTGCAGGAGGGGCCGAGGGGCTCCGGCTGGAGGGTGCAGGGTGTGGGGTGGGGCCGGGGCTGTGGGATTTGGGTAGCAGAAGGGAGCTCCAGGCTCGGAGGTGGGGGGCATGACATGAAACGGTTCTCAGTACTTCGCGGAGCAAACGGCTTTTGAACCCGGAGCCTCAATGCAGAACATCCTTTGCAGTCCCTGGTGTGCAATACTGCTGGGATGTCTCGCCCGCGGGGGACAGCGGCTCACCGACACTATTTTATACCCTTGTGCGAAATATGATAGAGAAGCGGGACTGTTACAAACGGGAAGACTAGTCCAGTCGGTAGGTTACATTTTAATAGTCGGTGAATCAGGACTGGAACACGAAGAGTTAACGCGGCAAGTTGCGAGCTAGCAGCCAGGAGCAGGGTTTGAAACTTAATTAGTCGAAAGCCTCATTTAAGCAGAGAGAAGTGTAGCACTCCTTGAGAGTCCACTCAGTGCAGAAAGAAAAGGAGGACTTGTGGCACCTTAGAGACCAACGCATTTATCTGAGCAGAAGCTGTCCTGAGCTACACGATGCATCTGATGAAGTGAGCTGTAGCTCACGAAAGCTTCTGCTCAGATAACCGGGTTAGTCTCTAAGGTGCCACAAGTCCTCCTTTTCTTTTTGAGGATACAGACTAACACGGCTGCTGCTCTGAAACCTGCCACTCAGTGCAGGGGGAAGAGCTGAGGAGAAGGAAAGCGTGATGTGTATTGTTAACTTCCCTATGCTGGTAGATGCTAAATCTTCGCAAACTTTTTTTGGGGGGGCTCACTAATGCTGCAGCGAATTTATGGTCAGCTGCAAGGAGAAGGCAGGCTTCCTATCTGGGGGGCAGGGTATAAAGACCACAGTGGACCTGGACAGAGGCGACAACTAATGCATGGTGGAGCCTAAAAAAAGGGTTATTGGCGGCTACACTTGATGTACAGGGTGTATAGCTCAATTTAAAGCTTGGGGGTCACAGGGGATGTGTAACAGTTAGGGGAATCCTGGCTCAGGTCCGCGTACTTCGACAAAGGCGGGCCATTGTCAGAATCAATGCTGTGTGGCAAGCCACAAGGTGGAAAAACGTCTCTTATTAACATTTTAGGTGTGGCCCAGCTGTTTTCCTTTCTAGCTGGAAATGCTTGCACCCATTTTTCTGAAACTAGCCACGATCAGGGACAAGACTCTATTTTTTCTAAGGGCGGTAGGAAAGCGTCCTACAAAATCAACCTGTAAGCGTTGGAGGGTGCCTTTTAACGCTTGACGAAATTAGCTCTCCTTGTCTTTTCCTTCTAGCACGGTCTTGCTTTGCACATGTTAAACTGCTATGAATATTTAGGTTTAAATTTTCTTTCATTCCAGGCCACCATCCCAGTTTTTTTAGTGTTTCCAATGCTTCTTCTTGTTTTGGGTGACCTCCCATAATGGAACAGTGCACCCATCCTAAAAGCAGGTACTGCATCTGCTGGGGATTACCAGGGCCCATTCATTTGCTCGTTTTGCCAGAATAAGGTCTCCTTTTTTTCCAATGGGACACCCTGTCTCTATGAAGAGCATTTTATTATCTACTGCTGTATAGAGTCATCTTTTACCTGCAGGCCCTTTAAAACTAAAAAGCTAAAACCGCAATCTAAACCAACACCAATTTATCTTAAACCTACAAAACAAAGATTATACTCACCAGGAGTGTCATTTTATAAAATTTGACTATCTTACTTATAGTTAAATGCTTTTACTTAGATAGTTTATTTGGCTGGATTATTTCCATACTGGTTTTTTTTTTTTTTTTGAAAAGGGCCCCTATTTTTAGAATAGCTGAAAAGAAACCAAGAATTTTTTAACACTTTTAAAACTTTTTTTAAAAATGTTAACTGATTAATTCTCTTTGCGGAGTTAAATTTTTATTTTTTTTAAATTACCTCTTCCAACTCCAATTTTCCTCAATATGTTTTGAGATCGGAAAGCAAAAGCTGACAAACTGTGTGAAAAACTGCAAACCACCAATCCTCAGACCTCCATCAACATGTAGAAAGCCTTATAAGTCAGTCGTTATCAAAGCCAATTTTAGAATACTTAACAAGGCTCTTAAAAATGCTGGAGACACAGTTTATTCAAACAAACATGGTTGTCACATCATACTTTCTCTTTAAGCAAGACATACCACACACACAACAAACTGGAGGCCAATATTAAGTGTATTGTGATTTGTTCATCTGGAAGTTGGACACTTGTTCCAACTAAGACCAGCAAACGCTCATTATCTTTCTGCAAGAAACTCAGCTGACTGGTTAGAAGCTCGCAGTGCATTAGTGAAAGATTCAGCAGTTGAAAAAGTGAACAACTGTCTCATCGCTACATGGCTGCTTTGGGTGTCAAATATTAAGTCACTGCCTTACGTTATTTTGATGTCCGTGGTATGCTAGAAGATGCATTTCTAGATGTTCAGGTTGTAGAAGACACATCCGCTGCATCTCTGACAACCCACATCTTAGAAGACTTAACTGCTTCTCATCTGAAGGCTAGAGAGGTGGCTGCTTGTGCATTTATCGAGCTTCAAACTCCTCTGGAAGACATAGTCGATACAAGGTTTGCTCAGAGAATAGTGTAACTCTAATTTCTACAATATACACTGGAGAGGTCATCTACGCCAACTAGCTGTAGTACAATGGCAGAATCTTCAAAAGGCATTTAAAAAGCTATAAATTTAATTTCTTCATTATACTCTTTTTTGGAAGAGTCCAAGAGGACTTAACATCTTGGAAGATATAGAAGATCCATTGGGACAGAAGTTCATATAAGTCAAACCTGGGAAAACTCGCTGGCTTTCGCATGACTTATCCTTGGCTGTTGTCTTAAAATCACTACAACCCTTATTACTGGCTTTGAAAGTATCTACCGAGATGGGACGGATCTAAGTAGTGAGGCTGGTGGACGACTTTTGCTAGTAACTTCAGGGAACACAATCGCCATTCTCGTTTACTGTTGAAAACAATTGGGTCATTAAACAATGCTACTGAGGCATCTGCAATCTCTAGTCCTGTCCTGCACTTCAAGCTACACTTGGATCAGTCAGAGATATCCATTGAAAAGGCACTGGAAGAAGACAAGACTTCAATTCAGAAGCTGACATATATTGACTCCTTAAATGAAAAAGACGAGAAGTGTTCGTTAGGTAAAGTACACGCACTTGATTCTTACATCTCTACAATACCAACTTCTGGATTCCATTAACCTCTACAGGTTTCAGAGTAGCAGCTGTGTTAGTTTGTATTTGCAAAAAAGAAAAGGAGGACTTGTGGCACCTTAGAGACTAACAAATTTATTTGAGCATAAGTTTTCATGAGCTACAGCTCACTTCATCGGATGCATCCGATGCATCGAAAGCTTATGTGATAATAAATTTGTTAGTCTCTAAGGTGCCACAAGGACTAATAAAATGGTGGTGAAACATTTTTCGATTTGACTGTTTCAGTTTTAAAAGCCCAATGGTCTCACCCCCTCATCAGTCCTTCTCCCTCACCCCATGTATTTTTGAAAACCTGCCTTAATTTCAGTTCCTGGGGAAAAACTGCTAGAGAGCAGTGTCTTGCGTGTCTTGGGGGTGGGGCGGATGAGGAAATTGGGGGAGGAATAGTGGGTATACAGAAATGTGTCCTCACTGATCACATAGGGGAGAATGTGCAGGACAGAAAGGCTGGTTCAGCATCTCAGCACACACGCACGCAAGCGATCGTATGTGCTCTGAGAAGAAACTCTCTCACTGATGTCCCAGATGTGGACAGCTCCTACAATTGATTTCTCAGGGATTGAGAGTGGGCTGATGGAGGGCACCCCAATCCTGCTCCTAGTCTTTCAGGACATTGTTGCTGACATGCTTGGAAAACTAACTCTGTGTCTTGAAGACAGGATGGAAATCCTGCTGAAGAGTGGGTTGTATGGGAATGTGCTAATGACTCATCAGACAGGAAGGAGGAAATAATTCCTCGAGCTGATAATACAAAGTTCCACAAAGGGCATGCAGAATCCCCTCCCATGCTTACCTTCCAAGACCCTAGGATACTAATGCCCCAATAAATGAAATGAGAACCCACATAGCAGGGAAAGAAAAACCAGTAACGGAGCACAAAGGGTATTGGACAAACCAGAATGTCGCAGCGGAAGGTGTGGTATGATAAAAAAAAAAATTGAAAACAGCTACCCGGGATGAACCATTCGGTGTTGTTCAATCTCATGATACTAAATATTGCACCCAGTTTTGGTTTCCCCACTACTGAAGGGATGTGGAAAATTGGAGAGAGTTTCGCGGAGGGCAACAAAAATTATTACAGAGATGGGGCACATGACTTATGAGGATAGAGTGAGGGAACTGGGCTTGTTTAGTCTGCAGAAGAGAAGAGTGAGGGGGAATTTGATAGCAGCCTTCAACTACCTGAAGGGAGGTTCCAGAGAGGATGGAGCTCAGCTGCTCTCAGTGGTGGCAGATGTCAGAAGAAGGAGCAATGGTCTCAAGTTGCACTGGGGGGGGGGGTCTAGGTGGATATTAGGAAACACTACTTCACTAGGAGGGTGGTGAAGCACTGGAATGGGTTCCCTAGGAGGTGGTGGAGTCTCCATCCTTGGAGGTTTTTAAGGTCAGGATTGACAAAGCCCTGGCTGGGATGATTTACTTGGGGTTGATCCTGGTTTGAGCAGAGGATTGGAGTTTAACCAATTACTTATCCAGGAGAGGACCTTCTCTCTTCCAGTGACAGCTTAATTTGCTTAAGAGCCTTCGGTCAGAGAAATTGTCAAAGGATATTTGAAAAATCTAAATACACTATAGTCATTGGATCCCCCTTGTCCACATGCTTGTTGGCCCCCCACCCTAAATTATAGTAGATTGGTGAGGCATGAGTTCCTTTTACAAAAGCCAGGTTGACTCTTCCCCAACAAATTATATTAATCTATGTGCTGACACTTGTGTTCTTGACTACATTTTCAACCAATATGCCCAGTACTGAAGTGAAGCTTATAGGCCTATAATTGCCGGGATCAGCTGTGGAGCCTTTTTTAAAAACTAGCGTCAAATTAGCTATCCTCCAGTCATCTGGTACAGAAGTTGATTAAAATTATACGTTACAGACTAAAGTCAGTAGTTCTGCAACATTTGAGTTATTTCAGAACTCTTCGGGGAAATACCAGCTAGTTGTGGTGAATTATTACTGTTTAATTTATCAAATTGTTCCAAAACGTCCCTTAATGACATCTCAATCTGGAACAGTTCCTTAGATTTGTCACCTAAAAAGAATGGCTCAGGTTTGGGAATCTCCCTCACATCCTCAGCCGTGAAGACCGATCCAAAGAACTCATTTAGTTTCTCCCAAATAATGCATTTAGTTTCGTCCTGGAGTGCTCCTTTAGCACCTTGATTGTCCAGTGGCCCCACTGATTATTTAGCAGGCCTCCTGCTTCTGATGTACTTAAAAATTTTTTTACTATTACTTTTTGAGTCTTTGTCTAGCTGTTCTTCAAATTCTTTTTTGGCTTTCCTAATTATATTTGTACACTTCACTTGCCAAAGTTTATGCTCCTTTCTGTTTTCCTCACTAGGATTTCACTTCCACTTTTTAAAGGATGCCTTTTTGCCTCTCACTGCTTCTTTTACTTGGTTGTTTAGCCACGGTGGCACTTTTTTGATTCTTTTACTATGTTTTTTTTAATTTGGGGTATACAGTGAAGTTGAGCTTCTATTATGGGGTCTTTAAAAAGTTTCCAAACAACTTGAAGGGATTTCACTTTTGGCACCGTACCCTTTAATTTGGGGTATACATTGAAGTTGAGGTATACAATATATTTAAATCAAGCAGCAAGCACACTATAAACACAAACACTCACACAACAGTAAACAAACCTACCCCAAGTGTCACGTGGAGAACTCTTTCATAAAATTCTTCCTTACCTGATCCTCTTTGCTAGCACGAACGGTTAATGCCACGCTGTGTGACAAGTAGCGCAGCCAGGAAGACTGATAATGACTGTAACTCAATCCAAGCAGAAGAACAGAAATGTTCATTGCTTGGAAGCAGAACTGCAGTGAACATTCCTTGCTAATGATTTCAGAGTAGCAGCCATGTTAGTCTGTATTCGCAAAAAGAAAAGGAGAACTTGTGGCACTTTAGAGACTAACAAATTCAAGGCACTGAATTTAGCCGTATAGAGTGGAAATCTGTCAACTTCATGAAAAAAATTTGTTAGTCTCTAACGTGCCACAAGTTCTCCTTTTCTTTTTGCTAATGATTTGATATCCATGTCTCTTGCTACTGAGGTCTGCTCTGCATTTAAAACACCATTGACCTCATGCTGTCTACATCAGGACTTAGATAAATTTAACCACGCTGCTCGGGGTATATATTTTTCTCACCCCTGTGAGAGGTAATGATGCTGACCTATTTCTCTAGTCTAGATTAGGACACACTATCTCTTCCATCAAAGAAGTGGGCTGGCTATAGAGAGTGGGTATTCATCTAGCCAGATATTTTGGTTTCATTAAATAAAGTTTAGGGTTTCATTAATATCGTAAAAAATAATAAATGATTCCGCTAAATAATAATTAAACTTGAAATAAGATGCAGATAAACCTTGTCAGTAAAGGCTAATTTCCCAAATAACCCTCACAACATTATTAATTTCCAGTCCACCTCCCCAGAAGGTCTGGGCAAAGCCAGTTCTAATGCTCTGCATCCACTTTCCCATTAGAAATGTTGTTTTTGGTTATTCCCAGTTTGGAAAATTGTAAAATGCAGCATTTGACTAGTGAACCTGCTCTCCTTCCAGCACCTGATAAACGTTGCTCTTCAGCAGCCTCTCCACCTGCAGTCAGCAGAGCCTCAGCCACAGCCCAACTTGAATTTTCTGGCCCCTAATGGTTCATTTTAAATTACCTGCATGTCAGATTGAGCACTCTGCATTCAATCTGCTCTGCGGGCTCTTTTCACGCTGCCTGGAGCATCGAGTGTGGGTGGGCAGCCTCTGTGTGAACGGTACCTAGTTTTTCTCTTAATTCACACGGATCTAGGATGCTGCACTCCTGGGCCTGACTTAGAAATGTCTTGTTATGGAAACTTCAAAGTGAAAAACCCCTTCTCAAAAATCAGTTCCTCTCAGTGAGCCGTGAGTACATTAACCTTCAGGGTGAATGGGAGGAGAACGCGACACCTCATTAAAGATTTGACTCTCTTAAAATGAACAGTGAATATTGGTTCGGTGTGGGGACGACAAACTCAAGACACACTCAGCCAGTTGTCAGAAATAAGATTCATATCCACTTCTCCACAAGGCATCTGTAATTTGGACACACGACCACATGCTGTTCAACCACTTTGAGATGCAAGAGAAAGGAGGGCAGCGTGGCACCTAACAAATCTACAATATGATTCCACATATTGAAACAAGTCAACATGGTTTCTGTAAAGGGAGATCATGACTTACTGATCTCTTAGAGTTCTTTGAAGGGAGCAACAAACATGTGGACAAGTGAGATCCAGTGGACACAGTGCACTTAGATTTCGAGAAAGCCTTTGACAAAGTCCCTCATCAAAGGCTCTTATGTAAATTAAGTTGTCACAGGATAAGAGGGAAGATCCTTTCATGGATTGAGAACTGGTTAAAAGACAGGGAGCAAAGGGTAGAATAAATGGTAAATTTTCAGAATGGAGAGGGGTAACTAGTGGTGTTCCCCAAGGGTCAGTTCTAGGACCGATCCTATTCAACTTATTCATAAATGATCCGGAGAAAGGGCTAAACAGTGAGGTGGCAAAGTTTGCAGATGATACTAAACTCCTCAGGATACTTAAGACCAAAGCAGACTGTGAAGAACTTCAAAAAGATCTCACAAAACTAAGTGATTAGGCCACAAACTGGCAAATGAAATTTAATGTAGATAAATGTAAAGTAATGCACATTGGAAAAAATAACCCCAACTGTACATACAATATGATGGGGGCTAATTTAGCTACAACTAATCAGGAGAAAGATCTTGGAGTCATCGTGGACAGTTCTCTGAAGACGTCCATGCAGTGTGCAACGGCAGTCAAAAAAGCGAATGGGATGTTAGGAATCATTAAAAAGGGGATAGAGAATAAGATGGAGAATATCTTATTGCCCTTATATAAATCCATGGTACGCCCACATCCAGGGCCGGCTCCAGGCACCAGCGTTCCAAGCAGGTGCTTGGGGCAGCACTGGGAAAGGGGGGCGGTCCATGTGCCATCAGGGGGGCACTTGTCTTTCCGCGGCAGCAGCGATTTGGCGGCAGTTTTTCTCTGCAGGCTGCGCCATGGCGGCAATTCGGCAGCAGCTTCTGTCTTCAGACGTTCTGCTTGGGGCATCAAAAACGGTAGAGCCGGCCCTGCCCACATCTTGAATACTGCGTCCAGATGTGGTCTCCTCATCTCAAAAAAGATCTGCTGGCATTAGAAAAAGTTCAGGAAAGGGAAGTGAGCTGTAGCTCACGAAAGCTTATGCTCTAATAAATTTGTTAGTCTCTAAGGTGCCACAAGTACTCCTTTTCTTTTTGCGAATACAGACTAACACGGCTGCTACTCTGAAACCTAAAATGATTAGGGAGCTGGAACGGGTCCCATATGAGGAGACATTAAAGAGGCTAGGACTTTTCAGCTTGGAAAAGAGGAGACTAAGGAGGGATATGACAGAGGTCTATAAAATCATGAGTGGTGTGGAGAAAGGGATAAGGAAAAGTTATTTACTTCTTCCCATAATATAAGAACTGGGGGCCACCAAATGAAATTAATGGGCAGCAGGTTTAAAACAAATGAAAGGAAGTTCTTCTTCACTCAGCGCACAGTCAACCTGTGGAACTCCTTGCCTGAGGAGGTTGTGAAGGCTAGGACTATAACAAGGTTTAAAAGAGAACTGGATAAATTCATGGAGGTTACATCCATTCATGGCTGTTAGCCAGGATGTGTAAGGATCAGTGTTGCTAGCCTCTGTTTGTCAGAGGGTGGAGATGGATGGCAGGAGAGACATCACTGATCATTACCTGTTAGGTTCACTCCCTCTGGGACACCTGGCATTGGCCACTGTTGGCAGACAGGATATTGGTCTGACCCAGTATGGCCATTCTTATGTTCTTATGCTCTGGTGACTATGCATTGGGTTCAAGAAAATCATTAGGATGTCAGGGCCTTTAAGAGCCCAGCCCTGGGAAGCCCGGGCTGAGATGTACTGTCCTGTGGGAGGGAAATAAAAAAGCCCCTCTGCCCCCCCCGACCCTATTTTTGCAAACCCTGGTGTCTCAGTCCACTGTGGTAATAGTTCCCCCCTCTGCCTCTGCCAGGGTTTTGCCCTCTGTCACCCTCTGGCAGCGCCTCCCCCCTGGGCTTAACCCCAGCTCCTTCCCCCCACCCAGGGCTGGCTCTAGGTTTTTTGCCACCCCAAGCTACGAGAGCGCAACTGCCCAAGCAAAAAAAAAAAAAAAAGGATGGCCCAGAATGCCCCCCCCGCCGCAGCTCCTATCCTAACCCTGCCTCCAGCTGCTTGATCCCCCAGCCAGTCAATTTCCACCACCCAGGCTCAGACCCTGGCCACCCCCCTGCTCCGATTTGCCCCCTTTGAGCCCTGTAAAATGTAATCCACAGAATCTTATGCCTAGTAAGGGCACAGTGAAGGGCAGTGGCTTCAGCAGAAGTTACTGAGCATGCTCAGTGCACCCTAAGTAGCTATTTAGGGTAGAGAGCAATTTTTCACACTACAGCCCCCAGGACCCTCTTCCCTCAACACACACTGTCAAGGCTAATTCCCCACTCTGGGACTTGGAGTGCAGAAGGTGGGGACCCACAAGGATTTTAAAAATTAATACTGGCCACTCCAGGCTTGTATTATACTTCCAAGGTTACAGCTTTTCTCTGACCTTGGATGGGTAGATGCTGCCACCACCCAAGTGCAGAACCCCTTTGATAGCCCAGGAAGGTGTGCTTGGGAATTCCTTCCTCTGGGGTACCCTCAAGTCCTTTCACCCCCACTCCGGGGAAGAGCTGAGAAAGAAAACCAGCTGTTGCCACCAGCTAATTAACCAACATGTGCACAAACCTCTTAGGACACAAAAATCCAATTCTGTTCTTAAAAAAGGTAAATTTTATGAATAAAAAAAGAAAGAAAGAAAATACATCTGGGAACTCAGGCTATTGCTAGGTTTTAAAAAAAACAACTACAAGGATTAAGCACCAAGAATAGTTTTCTTGAGGTCCAGCTTAAAGGTTACAAGCAAAACAAAAACTGGGGTTAGCAAGGAGGAATCAACAAGCCATAAACAAATAAAAGGGATAACCCTAATCGCGTCTTCCTAGACATTTCCTGATCTACTCACTTATGTGGGGTTTTAAATGAGTAGTTTCTAGGTATGATACTGATGATTTTTTCATACCTGGCCCCAAGCTTCTTACAGCATAGCTCTGCCCTGTCCGCCTCTCCCCGGGAGAAAAACAACAGACAGACAAAAGGGGAGTTGTTTTTCAATTTTAAAAAGTTCTAGCCTTCCCATTGGCTCTTTTGGCCAGGTGCCCACTTACTTCCTTTTACCTATGTATAGCAGTGAGACTTTTTAACCCTTTACAGGTAGAGCAATTAGAGAACAGCTACTAAGAGGGATTTTATAGCTACTGGTTGGCTGGGTATCCATAAAAGGGAGCTACCCCCTCCCCCTCATTAATTACACAAATAATGGCATGTTCTCTTAGTCCTTCCTCATATCTGTTATAGAGTCATAGATTTTATGACCATAAAGGACTACTAGGTCATCTAGTCAACCTCCAAAATAGCACAGGCCATAGAATTACACCCAGTTACTGCTGAATTGAGCCAAAGAGCTTGTGTTTGACTAAATCATCTTCCAGAAAGACATCGAGTCTTGACTTAAAGACTTCCTGAGATGGAGAAACCTCCACTTCCCTTGATAGTTTGTTAACATCTGCACTGGCCTTACTGAACCACTCCCAGTGGCTAGTGCCAGGTCCAGGGTTAAGGGGTGGAGGGCAGAGTTAAGATGACATTTCAGGAGTGGCATATATTTTAACTCTTCATTTGCTAGTTTTCAGAAGTTTAAGTTCATATTCTGTGAAGGGATGCTGGAACACAGAGCAACCTTAATTTTGAATTAAGATAGTTTATGGGCATTTAATTTCCTTTTTTATGGACTTTTTATTATTAGAACTGTATCTACCCTACAGATTTTGCTGACATAGCTATGTCGGTTAGGGATGTGATTTTTCACACCCCTAACCAGACATAGCCATGTTGGCAGATCTTTTAAGCAGATACCAAACCAGCGTCTGCCTTTGGACTTGAGAGCACTTTAAAATGTTGCTCTTAGCCCAGAAATTTTGGTATCGGGGCAAAACTGCCCAAGGAAACTCCTGCAGAAAGCAGGAGAAATATGTAACATGCGTTGGTTGAAAGTTACCCATGGTAGGGCTCAAACTCAAATGAATGGGCGTAGTTCAGGTTCAATGACCACAGCATGTTCCCTGGAACCAACCAGTGCTTCATTTATAATGAAAGAGGTGCCAGGGCTCAAGTAATTAGATGCTGGGGCTCAAGCAATTTTTTTACTTTCATAACTGACTGGCAAGCCCAGAGGTGCTGGGGCTCAGTCCTGGCATGAATTAAGCCCTGGAGCCAACCAATCACTGTCACAGCTGAGTCCCGGAAATCTACTGGCTCCTAACAGGGTCTTGGTTTATTGGCACATGTGCATTTCGATGTCTTTGACTCGTCTGTTCGGCTTGTGCTGAACTGGAATTCGAGACTCTACAGTTATTAACTTTTTTTCAATATTGCTTCCACAAAGGGGCCGTGGTGCCATGTAGATGAGAAATGCCAAGTGACTGAGATCAGTCAGAAGACAATTAAAACCACAGTTGAGCCCAAAGTGATTCTTGTATAAAGCTGCTTTTTAGGAGGGCATGTCTGTATCTCATGAACATCATGACCAAATCACCCCAAATCTGGTCCTCTGATCCTGCCCTGCACCCCCATAAAGAAGAGCAAATTTCAATACAGTTTGAGTAAACCTGTGGATTTTAGAGCAGTTACAGTAGTCAATCTTTAAAGATTTCAGAGTAGCAGCCGTGTTAGTCTGTATTCGCAAAAAGAAAAGGAGTACTTGTGGCACCTTAGAGACTAACAAATTTATTAGAGCATAAGCTATCCGATGAAGTGAGCTATAGCTCACGAAAGCTTATGCTCTAATAAATTTGTTAGTCTCTAAGGTGCCACAAGTACTCCTTTTCTTTTTGCGAATCTTTAAAGAGAAATTAATGCCAAACCTTAACTATACCAGAGCTGGGGTTCCTCTATAGAATAATTTCCCAAAGGCCTGGAGGGTGTGACAGTCAGATGGGTCCATGTGTTGATAGAAGACAGTTTGAGGTTCCTCCTATTCATAAGTCCGTGGGAGAAGGGCGAGCGGGGAGCAGATGAGCTGGTGATTGTGTGGTGCCACAAAACAGGGGGAGCTGAGACGAGTGAAGAGGGGAGAGGTCTGTGAAGGATTAGGATTAGAAGGAATCAGAGAGGGCTGGCTACAGTGGAAGGGAAAGGTGTGAGAGAAGTCAGGGACAGGAGCTTCTGAGAACTGGTAGCATATTGGGGTAGGCTGGGAGAATGGGGAAAAGGGGGTGCTGTGGTGGGGGAGGATTGGGTGGGAGATTTAGATAACATAGGAGCGGAGAACACTAGGAATAGTGGGGGGGGGAGGGAAGGGGTTGCTCTAAGAAGCGGGGCAGGTCTAGAGGGAGGGGGAAGGGAAGGTTTCAGAGAGGCAGAGATTTGGGGCAAAAACAGTCCCAGTGGAGTGCCAAGGTCTCTGATGCCCTCTCCCTAGGCAAAGTTTACCAACACTACTCCACCTACGGATGTAAACAGCGGGTAAAAAAAGTAACCGTTTAACCTATTGAAAGTCAATCGGTTAAATGGTTAACGGGGAACTTGAGGTGCGGGGACGCTGCGGCCCTCCCATGTTTTACATGGGGGACCCCCTCCCCGCCACGCACTCAGGGTCCTGGATGCCCCCCAGCCCCATGCCTGGGGCTCTGCTGCTACAGAGCCCCACGCACGAGGCCCACAGCCGGGACCCTGGGCACGCGGGGAGAGGAGCCGGGATGCTGGGCACGCAGGGGGAAGAGCCGGACCCCGGGCATGTGGGGGGGGAGAAGCTGGACCCCGGGCGCAGGGGGGCAGCGGAGTTTAATCGTTAACTGGAACCAATAAGCATCAAGCTTCTCAGTTAACTGGTTAAATGTTTACATCCCTAACTCCATCCTCATCCTCCTTGACCTGGTCAGCTGCCTTTGACACCGCTGACCCTGCTCTTCTTCTTGAAACCTTGTCTTCCCGTGTCCTCTTCCTGGATCCCTTTCTACCTCTGTAATCACTCCTTCAGCATGTCCTCCAGGGGATCCTCCTCACGCCCACCCCAACTTTCCATGGGGTTCCACAGGGCTGTGTCCTTGGTCCCTCTTTTCTTCTTCCTCTGCACCTTACCTCTGGGTAACCTCATCCGCACACACCGTATTCAGGCACCTTCTCTGTGCTGCTCCAGACCCACCGCCTCCTGTCCCAACTAAAACCTTGTCTCCTGCTGAATGGCTAGTCACTAGCTCAAGCGCAACAACTGAAAAGGTAAACACAGAGCTCTCAATATGTTCCCCAAGCCACCCCCTTCCCCGCCTCTTTTCTCTCTCATTGTGGACAGCACCCCCATCCTGCCTGTCACACATCTTCGACATGGATCTCCCGCTAGGGCCTTGCACCCAGGCTACAGGGTGACATCTTGCATTTTCGCTCTGCATAACATCCCGAAGATATGGCCTGAGCTAGCGTCTTTTCTGCCCATCCACACTGCTAAAACTCGTGTCCAGGCTCTCCTCCACGCAACACCCTTTCCCTGCCGCAGGGAACTAGACTAGCTCAGTGGTTCTCAACTAGGGGCACACGTACCCCTGAGAGTACGCCGAGCTCTGCCAGGGGGTCAACTCATCAACTCATTGACAGATTTTCCTAGTTTTACAACAGGCTACATAAAAAGCACTAGTGAAGTCAGTGCAAACTTAAATTGCATACAGACAATGACTTGTTTAGACTGCTCTATAGATTATACACCAAAATGTGAGTACGAGATTTGTATTCCAATTGATCTGTTTTGTAATTGTATGGTAAAAATGAGAAAGCCAGCCATTTTTTCAGTACTAGTGGCTGTGACACTTTTGTATTTTTATGTCTGATTGTGTAAGCAAGTCGTTTTGAAGTGACATGCAACTTGGGGCTACACAAGACAAATCAGACTCCTGCAAGGGGGACAGTAGTCTGGAAAGATTGAGAGCCACTGCCCCACACAATTACCTGATTAGCCATCCCTCTGTTGTGAGGGGGTCTCTTTTTAAACTGCTCCAGACCTTTGATCCTCTGGGTCCCAGGTCCTGCTCATCTCACCCAGTTCTGTAAATTGGTTGGAGAAAGGAGGGAGAATATTCAAAGCGAATAGTTTGGGCATTCTCTCTCAACAGCCCTTAAGTGTTTACCAAGGAGTGGCTCATCTTCAATCCTTCTCCTTGCCTTCCTGCTTCTTTTCCTTACAGGCCCCCAATTAAACTAAACCAACACAGAAAATATCCCAATCACCAGGTCATAGAATCATAGAATATCAGGGTTGGAAGGGACCCCAGAAGGTCATCTAGTCCAACCCCCTGCTCAAAGCAGGACCAAGTCCCAGTTAAATCATCCCAGCCAGGGCTTTGTCAAGCCTGAGACAATGTACAGTTTTGTATGTATTGTCAATGTACAGTTTCCATCAATATGAAAGAGCAGCTCCAATCCCATCAGAAAGGGGGTTGAAAAACAGGACCAAGGGACAGTTGGGAGGTGGTAGTTAGGGGAGGGGAGGTTGGAGGCATCTGGAGCTGTGGGGGATCTCAGTGCATTAACCTGGCCCTATTGATTTAGACCCTGCGTTTCCTTTGTATTAATCCATTTTCCCTTTATTTTATGTACTTTTTACAAATATTATTTTCACTCATAGGAATGGCCATACTGGGTCAGACCAAAGGTCCACGTAGCCTGGTATCCTGTCTTCCACAGTGGCCAATGCCAGGTGCCTCAGAGGGAATGAACAGAACAGGTGATCACCAAGTTATCCATCCCTTGCTGCCCACTCCCAGCCTCTGGCAACAGAGGCTAGGGATACCTTCCCTGCCCATCCTGCCTAATAGCCATTGATGGACCTGTCTTCCATGAACTTATCTAGTTCTTTTTTGAACCCTGTTCTAGTCTTGGCCTTCACAACATCCTCTGGCAAAGAGTTCCACAGGTTGACTGTGCGTTGTGTAAAGAAATATTTCCTTTTGTTTGTTTTAAACCTTCTGCCCCTTATTTCATTGGGTGACCTCTGATTCTTGTGTTATGAGAAGGAGTAAATAACACTTCCTTATCTACTTTCTCTACACCCATCATGATTTTATAAACCTCTAGCATATCCCTCCTTAGTCGTCTCTTTTCCAAGCTGAAAAGTCCCGGTCTTATTAAGCTCTCCTCATACGGAAGCCGTTCTATACCCCTCATCTTTTTGTTGCCCTTTTCTGTACCTTTTCCAATTCCAATATATCTTTTTTGAGGTGGGGTGACCACACCTGCTCGCAGTGTTCAAGATGTGGTCGTAGCATGGATTTATATAGGGGCAACAGGATATTTTCGGTCTTACTATCTATCCCTTTCTTAATGATGCCAAACTTTCTGTTTGCTTTTTGGCGCTGCTGCACATTGAGTGGATGTTTTTAGAGAACCCTCCACAATGACTCCATGATCCCTCTCTTCAGTGGTAACAGCTAATTTAGACCCCTCCTCTCTTCTCCACTGCATAGTGCCTAACCGTGCCCCCCCATCTCTTCCCTCCCCACTGTGACCCCAGCCACTCCCCCTGAATCCATTCATACACACATATATATATATATATCTTCCCTCCCCACAGTGTGACCCCTTCCCTGCCACAGACGGGAGCTTTCTTGAGGATGTCATCAGTTGGCAGTGAAACTTCTGGGGGCTTGGAGGGCCTCACTTCTCTCTCCCCTGCCAGAAGCCACAGTCTCACTTCCACGCAGGCTTCTCAGGTCTTGGAGTCTGTCCCTGCTGAGCTCACGTGGCCTGATCCTGATTTTTTCACATTCTCCTTTTCCAGAGAAATGTAGTCTGTTACTCCTGGAATAGAGCATCTAATTCCCCAGCCGTCTCCACACCCTGGGGGATTTTCATACCCCCTCCTGTCACACCTGGCTTGCTACATTCCCCAGTTCCTCAAAATGTGCTTCCCTGACATCTCAGACCTCTGAGATTCTGCAATCAGTGCCATCCCTCACACTCACTAGCCTCACCTTCCCTATGGGGGCGCCGGAACAGGGAGGGGCCATGGCCCCATCACTTTAACAAACTTTGTACTGGCCACAAGGGGGGGAAGGGAGAGGGCAGAGGGAGGGAGTGGGGTTTTGAGGGGAAGATGAGGTGCAGCGGCAGAGCCTCAGGGAAAGGGCAGGGTGGGGGTGTCATAAATATAAAGGGAAGGTTAAACACCTTTAAAATCCCTCCTGGCCAGAGGAAAAGCCCTTTCACCTGTAAAGGGTTAAGAAGCTAGGATAACCTCGCTGGCACCTGACCACAATGACCAATGCGGAGACAAGATACTTTCAAAGCTGGAGGGGGGAGAAACAAACGGCCTGGGTCTGTCTGGGTGATGCTTTTGCCAGGGACAGAACAGGAATGGAGTCTTAGAACTTAGTAAGTAATCTAGCTAGATATGCGTTAGATTCTGATTTCTTTAAATGGCTGAGAAAATAAGCTGTGCTGAATAGAATGGATATTCCTGTCTTTGTGTCTTTTTGTAACTTAAGGTTTTGCCTAGAGGGATTCTCTATGTTTTGAATCTAATTACCCTGTAAGGTATTTACCATCCTGATTTTACAGAGGTGATTCTTTTTACTTTTTCTTCTATTAAAATTCTTCTTGTAAGAAACTGTAAGTGACTTGCAGCCAGAGGGAACAGGGGAGAGACTGGAGAATAGCACTGTCACCAGGAAAAGGCAGGTCTATGTGATCGGGGACTCTTTATTGAGAAGAATAGACAGGCCTGTAACTAGAGCTGATCCTGAGAATAGAAGGGTGTGCTGTCTTCCAGGTGCTAAGATACGGGATGTAGACCTGAGGTTGAAAAGGATCCTAAAGGGAGCGGGAAAGAATCCCCTAATTATCCTTCATGTGGGAACAAATGATACAGCTAGATTCTCGCTGGAAAGTATTAAGGGAGACTATGCTAGGCTGGGGAAGAAACTTAAGGAAATTGAGGCTCAGGTGATCTTTAGCAGGATCCTTCCTGTTCCTAGAGAAGGGCAACAAAGGTCTGACAAGATTATGACTGTCAACAGATGGCTTAGGCAGTGGTGCTATAAGGAGGGCTTTGGGATGTATGGCCACTGGGAGGCATTCACGGACAGAGGTCAGTTCTCTCGGGATGGATTTCATCTGAGTAGGGAAGGAAATAGACTTCTAGGATCGAGGCTGGCACAACTGATAAAGAGAGCTTTAAACAAGGAATTGGGGGGAGATGGATGGGAGATGTCCAGAAAATCTCCACGCCAGATTTTAGCATTGAGAGGGAAGAAGATGAAGTAAGAAAGGATATAGCTGTGGGTAGGAGAATGTATATAAGGAGCGAGGGCGGTGTGGATACTAGTCTAATAGGTTATACTGGGTGTAGAATGACTGTGCCTAATAGGGTACAAAATGTGAGCGAGGCCAAACAGCAAAAATTAAGATGTTTCTACACCAATGCGAGGAGTTTAGGTAACAAAATGGAGGAACTAGAGCTACTGGTGCAGGAAGTGAAACCAGATATTATAGGGATAACAGAAACATGGTGGAATAGTAGTCATGACTGGACTACAGGTATTGAAGGGTATGTGCTGTTTAGGAAAGACAGAAACAAAGGTAAAGGGGGTGGAGTAGCATTGTATATCAATGATGAGGTAGAATGTAAAGAAATAAGAAGCGATGCAATGGATAAGACAGAGTCCGTCTGGGCAAAAATTACATTGGGAAAGAAAACTAGTAAAGCCTCTCCTACGATAGTGCTTGGGGTGTGCTATAGACCTCCGGGATCTAATTTGGATATGGATAGAGCCCTTTTTAATGTCTTTAATAAAGTAAATACTAATGGAAACTGCATGATCATGGGAGACTTTAACTTCCCAGATACAGACTGGAGGACCAGTGCTAGTAATAATAATAGGGCTCAGATTTTCCTAGATGCGATAGCTGATGGATTCCTTCATCAAGTAGTTGCTGAACTGACTAGAGGGGATGCCATTTTAGATTTAATTTTGGTGAGTAGCGAGGACCTCATAGAAGAAATGGTTGTAGGGGACAATCTTGGCTCAAGTGATCATGAGCTAATTCAGTTCAAACTAAATGGAAGGATTAACAAAAAGAAATCTGCAACTAGGGTTTTTGATTTCAAAAGGGCTGACTTTCAAAAATTAAGGAAATTAGTTAGGGAAGTGGATTGGACTGAAGAACTTATGGATCTAAAGGTAGAGGAGGCCTGGGATTACTTTAAATCAAAACTGCAGAAGCTATCGGAAGCCTGTATCCCAAGAAAGGGGAAAAAATTCATAGGAAGGAGTTGTAGACCAAGCTGGATGAGCAAGCATCTTAGAGAGGTGATTAAGAAGAAGCAGAAAGCATACAGGGAGTGGAAGATGGGAGTGATCAGCAAGGAAAGCTACCTAATTGAGGTCAGAACATGTAGGGATCAAGTGAGACAGGCTAAAGTCGAGTAGAGTTGGACCTTGCAAAGGGAATTAAAACCAATAGTAAAAGGTTCTATAGCCATATAAATAAGAAGAAAACTAAGAAGGAAGAAGTGGGCCCGCTTAACACTGAGGATGGAGTGGAGGTTAAAGATAATCTAGGCATGGCCCAATATCTAAACAAATACTTTGCCTCAGTCTTTAATAAGGCTAAAGAGGATCTTGGGGATAATGGTAGCATGACAAATGGGAAGGAGGATATAGAGGTAGATATTACCATATTAGAGGTAGAAGCGAAACTGAAACAGCTTAATGGGACTAAATCGGGGGGCCCAGATAATCTTCATCCAAGAATATTAAAGGAATTGGCACCTGAAATTGCAAGCCCATTAGCAAGAATTTTTAATGAATCTGTAAACTCAGGAATAGTACCGAATGATTGGAGAATTGCTAATATAGTTCCTATTTTTAAGAAAGGAAAAAAAAGTGATCCGGGTAACTACAGGCCAGTTAGTTTGACATCTGTAGTATGCAAGGTCCTGGAAAAAATTTTGAAGGAGAAATTAGTTAAGGACATTGAAGTCAATGGTAAATGGGACAAAATACAACATGGTTTTACAAAAGGTAGATCGTGCCAAACCAACCTAATCTCCTTTTTTGAAAAAGTAACAGATTTTTTAGATAAAGGAAATGCAGTGGATCTAATTTACCTAGATTTCAGTAAGGCATTTGATACCGTGCCACATGGGGAATTATTAGTTAAATTGGAGAAGATGGGGATCAATATGAACATCAAAAGGTGGATAAGGAATTGGTTAAAGGGGAGACTGCAACGGGTCCTACTGAAAGGTGAACTGTCAGGTTGGAGGGAGGTTACCAGTGGAGTTCCTCAGGGATCGGTTTTGGGACCAATCTTATTTAATCTTTTTATTACTGACCTTGGCACAAAAAGTGGGAGTGTGCTAATAAAGTTTGCAGATGATACAAAGCTGGGAGGTATTGCCAATTCAGAGAAGGATCGGGATATTATACAGGAGGATCTGGATGACCTTGTAAACTGGAGTAATAGTAATAGGATGAAATTTAATAGTGAGAAGTGTAAGGTTATGCATTTAGGGATTAATAACAAGAATTTTAGTTATAAGTTGGGGACGCATCAATTAGAAGTAACGGAAGAGGAGAAGGACCTTGGAGTATTGGTTGATCATAGGATGACTATGAGCTGCCAATGTGATATGGCTGTGAAAAAAGCTAATGCGGTTTTGGGATGCATCAGGAGAGGCATTTCCAGTAGGGATAAGGAGGTTTTAGTACCGTTATACAAGGCACTGGTGAGACCTCACCTAGAATACTGTGTGCAGTTCTGGTCTCCCATGTTTAAAAAGGATGAATTCAAACTGGAGCAGGTACAGAGAAGGGCTACTAGGATGATCCGAGGAATGGAAAACTTGTCTTATGAAAGGAGACTTAAGGAGCTTGGCTTGTTTAGCCTAACTAAAAGAAGGTTGAGGGGAGATATGATTGCTCTCTATAAATATATCAGAGGGATAAATATAGGAGAGGGAGAGGAATTATTTCAGCTCAGCACCAATGTGGACACAAGAACAAATGGGTATAAACTGGCCACCAGGAAGTTTAGACTTGAAATCAGATGAAGGTTTTTAACCATCAGAGGAGTGAAGTTTTGGAATAACCTTCCAAGGGAAGCAGTGGGGGCAAAAGATCTATCTGGTTTTAAGATTCTACTCGATAAGTTTATGGAGGAGATGGTATGATGGGATAATGGGATTTTGGTAAGTAATTGATCTTTAAATATTCAGGGTAAATAGGCCAAATCCCCTGAGATGGGATATTAGATGGATGGGATCTGAGTTACTATAGAAAATTCTTTCCTGGGTATCTGGCTGGTGAATCTTGCCCATATGCTCCGGGTTTAGCTGATTGCCATATTTGGGGTCGGGAAGGAATTTTCCTCCAGGGCAGATTGGAGAGGCCCTGGAGGTTTTTTGCCTTCCTCTGTAGCATGGGGCATGGTTGACTTGAGGGAGGCTTCTCTGCTCCTTGAAGTCTTTGAACCATGATTTAAGGACTTCAATAACTCAGACATGGGTGAGGTTTTTCATAGGAGTGGGTGGGTGAGATTCTGTGGCCTGCGCTGTGCAGGAGGTCGGACTAGATGATCAGAATGGTCCCTTCTGACCTTAGTATCTATGAATCTATGAATCTATAACTGAATTTTTTTTCATTGTTCTTAAGATCCAAGGGTTTGGGTCTGTGGTCACCTATGCAAATTGGTGAGGATTTTTATCAAACCTCCCCAGGAAGGGGGGTGCAAGGTTTTGGTGAGGATTTTGGGGGGAAAGACGTTTCCAAACGACTCTTTCCCAATAATAAATCCGGTTAGACGTTTGGTGGTGGCAGCGAAAGTCCAAGGGCAAAAGGTAAAATAGTTTGTACCTTTTAACCTAAGCTGATTAGAATAAGCTTAGGAGGTTTTCATGCAGGTCCCCACATCTATACCCTAGAGTTCAGAGTGGGGAAGGAACCTTGACAGGGGGTCAGCGAGAAGGGGTGGTGCGAGAGCGTGGCCTCGGGGAGAAGGGGCAGGGCCACAGTTCAGGAGTCTGTGGCCCCCTCACTTTTAGGGACCTTCCACCGCTCCTGCTTCCCTATCACTCTCATGATCTTTGTTTCTCTCTGGCATTAGAAGCAGGTCCAGGGTCACTTCCCCTCTGGCTGGAGTCTTTATTTTCTGGGACATGGAGTTCATGTCTCTGTGTTTTAGGAGCCCCTTTGCTGAGAAGTGTCTGGCTTCCCAGCAGAGATGGGGATAGTTAAATGCCTCATATGCAGAGTGTCCTGCACTTTTGAGTACCTGGGGAGCTGGCTGTGGGATTGTACTGCTTTAAAATGGGCTGGGGTTAAAGTAATAGAGTGTTGGGGGTTTTTTTATAACAAATGGCCTATGAATTCACCTGGTCTTCCTTGTTTTCTTTCCCCTCAGCAGGGTTTTCAGTCTCCAAACCTGATGTGATCTCCCAGCTGGAATGAGGGGAGGAGCTGGGGGTCCTGGATCTCCAGGGTTTAAAGGAAAGAGAGATCCTGAGAGGTGCCTGTGCAGGTGAGGGATCATTAAACCAACACAGTCAGTGCCTGACGGAAACAGCTGGGATTCCCTACAAAGACACTGTGCGTTCTCTGAGTTCAGGATTGTCCCCAGCAGGTGTCATATCTTCAGGGCAGCTACCACTCATGGCTTCCTGCCCACCCTGACTGACACCTAGTAATAGATCTCTCCCTGATCTCCCTTCCCCTGAGTGTTTGGATGGGATGTGAAAGGAGAATTGATCCCTCTCTACTCTCCCCTATGGGGAAGAGTTTGGGGGAATTCAGTCTCTGATTTATTTTCCCCATCTTTCTGGTATTTAGTTTGGTTTGCTCACCCTTTTTCCAGCCCTGTTTCTGAGGTTTCTCCCTCTATCCGGATGGTGAGTGAGAACAAGGAGCAGAATCCTCAGCAGGAAGATGCTGAGCAAGTGGGGCATTATTGCAAAGACCCAGAGGGAACTTGTCCAGGACCCATGAGCAGGGAAAAGCCGGTGAGAGTCAGAGCAGACCAGAGAGGCTGGAGGGAAACCAACCAGGGGAAAAAGTGGATAAATCCATTAATTGTCAGGGAATTCACAAGGACCACAAGGAAACCACAGCCCAGCAGAGACTCCCCACAGGAGAGAGAAACAACCCATGCACTGAGTGTGGGAAAAACTTCAGTTGCCGGTCTGGCCTTACTAAGCATCAGAGAATTCACACAGGGGAGAGACCCTATGAATGCGG
This sequence comes from Dermochelys coriacea, assembly GCF_009764565.3. Lineage (NCBI taxonomy): Eukaryota > Metazoa > Chordata > Testudines > Dermochelyidae > Dermochelys > Dermochelys coriacea. Next base: position 2,492,767 of record NC_050095.1, on the reverse strand, counting down.
CGAGTGTGGGAAAACCTTTGTTCGGAACTCACACCTTGTTACACATCAGAGAATCCACACTGGGGAGCGACCCTATGAATGCTGCGAGTGCGGGAAAAGCTTCAGTGACAGCTCAGCCCTTCTTACACATTGGAAAACCCACACAGGAGAGACACTCTACGAGTGCCAGGAGTGTGGGAAAAACTTCACTCGGCGCTCCAACCTTATTTTGCACCAGAGAATCCATACAGGCGAGAGACACTACGAATGCTATCAGTGCGGGAAAACCTTCGCTCGGCGGTCGAACCTGATTAGACATCAGAGGATCTATACAAGCGAGGGTCCCTATATATGCACCATGTGTGGGAAAACATTCCATCAGAGCTCGGCCCTTGTTTATCATCAGAAAATCTGCAACAGAGATAAACACTGTGAAAACCCTGTTTAGGGCTGGCAAAAGAGGGTTTTTTAGGAGTACTTGTGGCACCTTAGAGAATAAATTCAGTGTAATGTGATGTTTCCTCATCACCGGACCGAGCCGCCATCACTTTCCCTCATCTAAACAAACCTGGAGCATCACGTTTATACATCTCCTCCCTCTGCAAAGCAATTGTTATAGTCATCAACTTCTCCCTTTGGGAACAGATTGTCTCATTCTTCTTCATGTGATTGCAATTCTCAATTGGAGTTCAAGTGGTGCTATAATTTATCCGACAGAGGAGAGCTGATGGGGGTGGGGGGAGGAATTACACAGTGAAAAAAGATTATTTAAGCGTAGCCAAGATAATATAACTGGTTGTCAAAAAACAACAACAAAGTATACAGAGGTTTTATTTAAACCAGAAGAAACAGAACTGGATTGCACTGGCCTATAATACTGTTAAATGGATGAAGAAAGTAAATCATAAAAAATAAGTTTGAACTAGGGCTGTCAATGAATTGCAGTTAACTCATGCGATTAACTCAAAAAAATTAACTGTGATTAAAAAAATTCATCGTGATTAATCGCACTGTAAAACAATAGAATACCAATTGAAATTTATTAAATATTGTTGATGTTTTTCTACATTTTCAAATATGTTGATTTCTATTACAACACATAATACAAAGTGTACAGTACTCACTTTATATTAGTTTTTATTACAAATATTTGCAGTGTAAAAATGATAAACAAAAGAAATAATATTTTTCAATTCACCTCATACACGTACTGTGGTGCAATCTCTATTGTGAAAGTGTAACTTAACAAATGTAGATTATTTTGTTGCATAATTGCATTCAAAAATAAAACTTTAGAGCCTACAGGTCCACTCAGTCCTACTTCTTGTTCAGCCAATCACTAAGACAAACAAGTTTGTTTACATTTGCAGGAGATAATGCTGCCCGCTTCTTGTTTACAATGTCACCTGAAAGTGAGAACAGGCATTCGCATGGCACTTTTGTAGCTGGCATTGCAAGGTATTTATGTGACATTCTAAGCATATGCTAAACATTCGTATGCCCCTTCATACTTCAGCCATGATTCTGGAGGACATGCTTCCATGCTGGTGACGTTCATTAAAAAAATAGTGTGTTAATTAAATTTGTGACTGAACTCCTTGGGGAAGAATTGTATGTCTCCTTTTCTGTTTTACCTGCATTCTGCCATATATTTTATGTTATAGCAGTCTCAGATGATGTCCCAGCATGTTTGATTTATGAACACTGTCTTTGCAGATTTGACAAAACGCAAATAAGGTACCAATGGGAGATTTCTGAAGATAGCTACAGCACTTGACCCAAGGTTTAAGAATCTGAAGTGCCTTCCAAAGTCTGAGAGGGACGAGGTGTGGAGCATGCTTTCAGAAGTCTTAAAAGAGCAACATTTTGATGCAGAAACTACAGAACCCAAACCATGAAAAAAGAAAATCCATCCTTCTGCTGGTGGCATCTGACTCAGATGGTGAAAATGAACATGCATCGGTCCAGTCTGCCTTGGACCACTACCGAGCAGAACCCGTCATCAGCATAAACACGTCCTCTGGAGTGGTGGTTGAAACATGAAGGGCCATATAACTCTTCAGCGCATCTGGCACGTAAATATCTTGCGACGCTGGTTACAACAGTGCCATGCGAACACTTGTTCTCACCTTCAGGTGACATTGTAAACAAGAAGCGGGCAGCATTATCTCCTGCAAATGTAAACAAACGTGTTTGTCTGAGCGATTGACTGAAGTACGACAGAGTGGACTTGTAGGCTCTGAAGTTTTACATTGTTTTATTTTTGAATGCAGTTGGTTTTTGTACATAATTCTACATATGTAAGTTCAACTTTCATGATAAAGAGATTGCACTACAGTACTCAGATTAGGTGAATTGAAATATACTATTTATTTTGTTTTTTACAGTGCAAATATTTGTAATAAAAATAAATATAAAGTGAGCACTGTACACTTTGTATTCTATGTTGTAATTGAAATCAATATATTTGAAAATGTAAAAAACATCCAAAAATATTTAAATAAATGATATTCTATTGTTTAACAGTGCAATTAATCATATGAACATACAGTTTGAACATATGGTATTTGAGATTTTTTATATATATATAAGTGTGTGTGTGTGTGTGTATATATATAGAGAGAGAGAGAGAGAGAGAGAGAGAGAATTATATATAAAACTTACTACTAAGTGTACTTAAATAGAATGTGCTATAAGAAGAAATATCTATATCTCTCTATTCACAGGCTATTTTCTTATAGGGTTTTTTTTCTTAATATAAGGTTCCCCTATCCCTAAATATCTCATGGTCCTTTCTAACCCCTAAGTCAGTCTTTGAGCCTCAAGAGCACTCCTGACTTCCTGAAGAGATGGACTCTACTCCAGGGATGCTTGCTTGCGGGGCGTGCACATGAGACCCGACCCACCGGGACTAAAGGCCCCTGGTACTCCTGTTCCGGCTCTCCGGGACAACACAAATCAATGGCAGTTGTGTAGATCAATGTTTTCTCAGATGATCTCATGAGGGACTTCCATAGTAAGAGACTTCCAAGTATGCAAAATGCCATGTATTTGGTTCCCAAAGCAGTTGTGACTCGGGGTCTTACAGGAGGTTACTCCTGAATCTCTCCTATTGAATCCTATGCTATGGGAACTACTGTCCCTAATTAGCAAAAAAGAAAAGGAATACTTGTGGCACCTTAGAGACTAACAAATTTATTTGAGCATAAGCTTTCGTGAGCTACATCTCACTTCATCGGATGCATCTGATGAAGTGAGCTGTAGCTCACGAAAGCTTATGCTCAAATAAATGTATTAGTCTCTAAAGTGCCACAAGTCCTCCTTTTCTTTTTTGCGAATACAGACTAACACGGCTGCTACTCTGAAACCTGTCCCTAATTAGGCAGATGTGGAGGAAACAGAAGTGGTGGTTTTGCCTGTCTCTAGTCCCTCATTTAGACCTGTGCCATGATCAGATTAAAGAAATAAACTGATCACATTTGGGGATGCCATTCCTCACTGGCACTGCTGAGTGTTGGGGTGGTTTGGTAAAGGATTCTGCACCAGAGAAATGTAAGATAACCCTGACCAAGGCCCAGGATCTGGCAAGAAACCCAAATTGTTCAGTCTCCTGCAATCTTCTCCCCCTGCTGACTCGATGGGTCAGTTTGCTACTTAGACAGATGCACATTCTTTGCTTAGGAAAAGCCTGTTTAATAACTTTTACCTAGGCAGGACGCCCTGATTTTAAACAAGGAACATCATACAAGGGAAAAAAGCCAACATCATTCTGGGATGTTGTGATGGAAGTGGGAAAGTTCTTAATGTTTTCTCTGAATACAGTGTGGGTGCCTCAGTTTCCCCTAGGCATTTCTTAAGTATGTAGGTGGTGGGATAAGGGAGTGTGATTGTTGCAGAGCCCTAGAGGGCAGGTGTGATGCTGTCTGCACAGAGAATGGCTGACACCCTGTCTCCTGTCAACTGATGGCCTGGGCCCCTTCCCTGCAAGGTGCCAACTGAAAGTGTCTGGAGAACAAAGAGATCAGGTGGCCTCCTGGCTCAGAGAATAGACAAAGTCCAGAGGAGGGGCTGGAGGGGGTTTCAGTTTGGAGCTGGCTGGGGAGACGGGGGGAGGCCGAGAACCTGGGTCTGGGCCTCCCAGCCCCCAAGATGGACCTGACTGAGGGGTCCTGTTTTCTGTACCAACAAGCTGGGTTTTAGACCATGTTCCTGTCGTCTAATAAACCTTCTGTTTTACTGGCTGGCTGCGAGTCCTGGGGAATTGCAGGAAGTGGGGGGTACAGGCCCCGGACTGCCCCACACTCCCGCTGATAGATGTATTAGCAGGAGTGTTGTAAGCAAGAAAGGAGAAGTACTAAGTCTAAGGTTTCAGAGTAGCAGCCGTGTTAGTCCGTATTCGCAAAAAGAAACGGAGGACTTGTGGCACCTTAGAGACTAACAAATGTATTGGAGCGGAAGCTTTCGTGAGCTGCCGCTCACTGCATCGGTCTAAGGTTGTTACTTTTCAAAGGCTACCTCACAAGGCCTGTTGGTAGGCAGATTATTACAAGAGGGTGCAGGGTGTGAATACAGGCGGCTTTGCTTTACACCCCTTCCCCTTCGCTTCCCTCGGGCAGCGAGCTAGAGGCAGCCCGGGCCGGTGTCTGCAGGACCCAGCGGAAGGGGCAGGAGCAGCCGGGAGCGGGGCGGGCTGGAGGACGCGGGAGGCGGGACCCGGGGAGAACAAAGGCCGGAGATCGGGACCGTTCTCCGCGGGGGAGCAGCCCCGGGCTCTGCCCCCGTCCGCTCCGGAGCCCCCGGGGGAAGCGCTGGGGCCGGGCAGGAAAGTGACTCTCTGCCCCGGGGAGCCCCAGCCGCTGCAGCCCCCGGGGATCGGCCCCCGGCACGGCTGCGGGGGGGCCGAGACTGGGGCCCGGCGGGGGGGCATCAGGAGGGGAGAAGCCGGAGTGGGGGGGTTGCGCTGTCTCTGTGCCCCCAGGACATGCCGGGGGAAGGGGCAGAAGGGGGCTAAACGCAGGGACTGACCTGCCCGGGGAGATTCCCCGGTCACGAAGGTGGGTGGCGGGGGAGGCTCCGCCGTTGCACTCGGGGGTCTGGCCCCTGCCAGTCCCCCAACGCGGGAAACTCCGCTTGCCCCGGGGGCGCTGAGAGCCCCTGAACCCCACCTCGGGCTCCGGGTCCGCCCCATCCCCGGGCCCCGCCGCGGCCTGGGGAGACCCCTCCGGGCCCGCGGCGCCCCCTCTCCGGGGGTCTCCCCCCCCGCACGCCGGGATCCCCCCCCGCCGGGATACCCCTCCGTGCCCGCCCGCCCGCCGGATGCCCCCCACCGGGATACCCCTTCTACCCCCCCGCCGGGATCCCCCCCCGCCGGGATACCCCTCCGTGCCCGGCTGCCCACCGGGATCCCCCTTCCACCCGCCCCGCCGGATCCCCCCCGCCGGGATACCCCTTCTCCCCCCCCCGCCGGGATCCCCCCCACCGGGATACCCTTCTCCCCCCCCCCGCCGGGATCCCCCCCGCCGGGATACCCCTCCGTGCCCGCCCGCCCGCCGGATCCCCCCCACCGGGATACCCTTCTCCCCCCCCCCGGGATCCCCCCCCGCCGGGATACCCCTCCGTGCCCGGCTGCCCACCGGGATCCCCCTTCCCCCCGCCCCGCCGGATCCCCCCCGCCGGGATACCCCTTCCCCCCCCCCCGCCGGGATCCCCCCCACCGGGATACCCTTCTCCCCCCCCCGCCGGGATCCCCCCCGCCGGGATACCCCTCCGTGCCCGCCCGCCCGCCGGATCCCCCCCACCGGGATACCCTTCTCCCCCCCCCCCGGGATCCCCCCCCGCCGGGATACCCCTCCGTGCCCGGCTGCCCACCGGGATCCCCCTTCCACCCGCCCCGCCGGATCCCCCCCGCCGGGATACCCCTTCTCCCCCCCCCGCCGGGATCCCCCCCCCGCCGGGATACCCCTTCTCCCCCCCCCGTCGGGATCCCCCCCCGCCGGGATACCCCTCCGTGCCCGCCCGCCCGCCGGATCCCCCCCACCGGGATACCCTTCTCCCCCCCCCGCCGGGATCCCCCCCCGCCGGGATACCCCTCCGTGCCCGGCTGCCCACCGGGATCCCCCTTCCACCCGCCCCGCCGGATCCCCCCCGCCGGGATACCCCTTCTACCCCCCCCGCCGGGATCCCCCCCACCGGGATACCCTTCTACCCCCCCCGCCGGGATTCCCCCCCGCCGGGATACCCCTCCGTGCCCGGCTGCCCACCGGGATCCCCCTTCCACCCGCCCCGCCGGATCCCCCCTGCCGGGATACCCCTTCTCCCCCCCCCGCCGGGATCCCCCCCCGCCGGGATACCCCTCCGTGCCCGCCTGCCCACCGGGATCCCCCTTCCACCTCCCCCACCGGATCCCCCCCGCCGGGATCCCCCTTCCACCCCCCCCGCCGGGATACCCCTCCGTGCCCGCCCCCCCGCCGGGATCCCCCTTCCACCCCCCCCCGCCGGGATCCCCCCCGCCGGGATCCCCCCCCGCCGGGATCCCCCTCCGTGCCCGCCTGCCCACCGGGATCCCCCTTCCACCCCCCCCGGCCGGATCCCCCCGCCGGGATACCCCTTCTACCCCCCCCGCCGGGATCCCCCCCCGCCGGGATACCCCTCCGTGCCCGCCTGCCCACCGGGATCCCCCTTCCACCTCCCCCGCCGGATCCCCCCCGCCGGGATACCCCTTCTCCCCCCCCGCCGGGATCCCCCTCCGTGCCCGCCCCCCCGCCGGGATCCCCCCGCCGGGATCCCCCTTCCACCCCCCCCGCCGGGATCCCCCTTCGTGCCCGCCTGCCCACCGGGATCCCCCTTCCACCCCCCCCGCCGGATCCCCCCCGCCGGGATACCCCTTCTACCCCCCCCGCCGGGATACCCCTCCGTGCCCGCCTGCCCACCGGGATCCCCCTTCCACCCCCCCCGCCGGGATCCCCCTCCGTGCCCGCCCGCCGGGATCCCCCCCGCCAGGATACCCCTCCGTCCCCGCCTGCCCGCTGGGATCCCCCCCCACCGGGATCCCCCTCCGCTAGGATACCCCTCCGTACCCGCCTGCCCGCTGGGATACCCCCCCGGGATACCCTTTCCACTCCACCCCGCCAGATACCCCTCCGTCCTGGCCCGCCCGCTGGGATACCCCCCCCAGGATACCTCTTCCACTCCACCCCGCCAGGATCCCCCCCCGCCGGGATACCCCTTCCACTCCACCCCGCCGGGATCCCCCCCGCCGGGATACCCCTCCGTCCCCCCGCCGGGATCCCCCCCTGCCGGGATACCCCTTCCCCGCCCACCTGCTGGGATACCCCCCCCCCAGGATACCCCTTCCACTCCACCCTGCCGGATACCCCTCCGTCCCCCCCCGCCCGCTGGGATACCCCCCCCGGGATACCCCTTCCACTCCACCCGCCGGATACCCCGCCTGCCCACCGGGATAGTCCCTACCCTCCCACATCAGACCTCGCCCCCACCTGCCGAGTCCCACCTCACACCCCCTTCCTTGCAAAACCCTCTCCCGGATCCTGGCTCGCCCCCAGTCCCCTGTCAGTACCCCACACCTGCCGGGTCCCACCTCGTCCCCCATCCCCTGCCAGACTCTCCCCTGCCTGCTGGGTCCCTCTTCACGTCCCCCTTTCTTCCGAGACACCCTCCTGGTCCCGCCTCGCTCCCTCACCCGCCGTGTCCCACCTCATCTCCCCGTTCCCTGCAAGACCCTCTCCGGGGTTCTGGCTTGTCCCCCATCCCCTGCCAGACCCCCACTGCCTGCCAGGTCCCTCCTCACCCCTGCTTCCCTGTGAGACCCCCGCCCTGCCAGCTGGGTCATGCCTCGTTCCCCCTCCCCCACTAGATCCTCCCCTGCCTGCTGGGTCCCTTCTCACCCCACCTTCCTTGGGAGATCCCCTCCCAGGTCTCGCCTTGCTCCCCATCCCCAAACAGACCCGCCGTCTACTGGGTCCTACCTCACCCCTCCCCTTCCCTGTGAGACCCTCTCCCTTGTCCGCCAGGTCCCTCCTCGCCTGCCAGGTCCCTCCTCATCCCCTCTTCCCGGCAAGACCGCCTCCCTGCCAGCCAGGTCCTGCCTTGCCCCGTCAGAACCCCCCCGACCTGTTGGGTCCCTCCTCGCCCCCCTCCCCTGCCAGACCCTCCCCCGGCCGCCGGGTCCCTCCTTAACCCCCCTTCCCCGCGAGACCCGCCTCCCCATCCACAGAGTCCCGCCTCGCCCCCCTCCCTTACCAGCCCCCCCCGCACCTACCAGGTTCCTCCTCACACCCCCTTCCCCTTGAGACCCCTCCGGCCTGCCTGGTCCCTCCTCATTCCCCCTCCCCCACAAGACTCCCTGTCCACTCTGTCCCTCCTCAACCTATTGCTTTCCCCAGGGAGAAGGGGGAAGAGGAGAGATGGGGGGAGCCTGGGGCTGGAGAGGTGAGGCAGGGAGCTAACCTCCCACAGGAGAAGCTTCATCCTCCAACCATGCTTTCCCTGTCTCTGCCACTTTCCTCTCAAATGCTGATAGAAATTCCCTCTAGTGCTTCCCCTGTTTTCTCCCTGTCTGGCAGAGTCTAGGATGTCTGTCGGCAAGAAAAGGGCCTGGGGGAATTGAGATGTGAAATGAACTAAAGCCTTTTCTGAAACCTCCATAACTTCCCTTCTCGCCCTGCCAGGCTGCAGAATGACACCCACGTCTCGCTCCAGTTCATCCCGTCCTCCCATGGGACAGGGGAGAGAAATGGCTGCAGAGGAGCCAGCTCAGGTAGGGATTATCGGGGGGTGGCTGGTGGGTTCCTGCTGGAGGGAGAGGGACAGCAAATACACTGGAGATGGGAAGTCTGGTTTGTATTTTGGAGCAGAGCAGGAAATGCACAGGGTGGAGAAAGGGAGGAGGACAGGGGGTGGCAAACCTTCCGGGACTAGTTTAATAAGTGACTTAGATTCTAGGAACAGATTCATGAGGTTTGGAGGTTGAAGTGTCCTAATTTGTGGAAGAGGAAACAGCCCACTTAGAAGGGGCTAGGAAAAGTGGCCAGACTCCCAGTGCTGGAGCCTGACCTGACTAACTAGCAGCCGTTGTGAGATATGAAGGGGGCACCCACCAGTCAGGCTTAGGGGAGATGCCTCTTCCCTCATATCCAGTTTCTCACAATGAGGAGGGTGTTGGGCTTCCTACCCATGTCATGGTGATGTCGTGGTGGGCATCTGCTATAGACCACCAGATCAGGGGGATGAGGTGGACGAGGCTTTCTTCGGACAACTAACAGAAGTTTCCAGATCACAGGCCCTGGTTCTCATGGGGGACTTCAATCACCCTGACATCTGCGGGAAGAGCAATACAGCAGTGCACAGACAATCTAGGAAGTTTTTGGAGAGTGTTGGGGACAACTTCCTGGTGCAAGTGCTGGAGGAACCGACTAGGGGCAGAGCTCCTCTTGACCTGCTGCTCACAAACAGGGAAAAATTGGTAGGGGAAGTAGAAGTGAGTGGCAACCTGGGCAGCAGTGACCTTGTGATAGTCGAGTTCAGGTTCCTGACAAAAGGAAGAAAGGAGAGCAGCAGAATACAGACCTTGGACTTCAGAAAAGCAGATTTAGACTCCCTTAGGTAACTGATGGGAAGGATCCCCTGCAAGAATAACATGAGGGGGAAAGGAGTCCAGGAGAGCTGGCTGTATTTTAGAGAGGCCTTATTGAGGGCGCAGGAACAAACCATCCCAATGTGCAGAAAGAATAGCAAACATGGCAGGCAACCAGCTTGGCTTAACAGAGAAATCTTTGGTGAGCTTAAACACAAAAAGGAAGCTTACAAGAAGTGGAAACTTGGACAGATGACTAGGGAGGAGTATAAATATATGCTTGAGCGTGCAGGGGTGTAATCAGGAAGGCCAAAGCACAACTGGAGTTGCAGCTAGTAAGGGATTTGAAGGGTAACAAGAAGGGTTTCTATAGGTATGCTAGCAACAAGAAGGTGATCATGGAAAGTGTGGGACCTTTACTTAATGGGGAAGTCAACCTAGTAACAGATGATGTGGAAAAAGCTGAAGTAACGCTCTTTTTGCCTCGATCTTCACAGACAAGGGCAGCTCCCAGACTGCTGCACTGGGCAACACAGTATGGGGAGGGGGTAAGCAGCCCTCAGTGGTGAAAGAACAGGTTAAGGGCTATTTAGAAAAGCTGGGCATGCACAAGTCCATGGGGCTGGATGCAATGCATCCGAGGGTGCTGAGGGAGTTGGCGGATGTGATTGCAGACCCATTGGTCATTATCTTTGAAAACTCGTGGCGATTGGGGGAGGTCCCAGACGATTGGAAAAAGGCAAATGTAGTACCCATCTTTAAAAAAGGAAAGGAGAATCTGGGGAACTACAGACCAGTCAGCCTCACCTCAGTCCCCAGAAAAATCATGGATAGGTCCTTAAGGAATCCATTTTGAAGCACTTGGAGGAGAGGATGGTGATCAGGAACAGTCAACATGGATTCACCAAGGGCAAGTCATGCCTGACCAACCTGATTGCCTTCTACGATGAGATAACTGACTCTGTGGATATGAGAAAAGCATTGGACGTGATATGTCTGGACTTTAGCAGAGCTGTTGTTACGGTCTCCTTCTAAAGTATTCTAAGTATTCTAAAGTACGGTATTCTTCTAAAGTAGTATGGGCTGGATGAATGGACTATAAGGCAGACAGAAACCTGGCTAGATCGTTGGGCTCAACGGGTCGTGATCAAACGGTTTGATGTCTAGAGGGCAGCTGGTATCAAGCGGAGTGCCCCACGGGTCAGTCCTGGAGCCGGTTTTTTCAACATATTCATTAATGATCTGAATGATGGGATGGATTGCACCCTCAGCAAGTTTGTGGATGACACTAAGCTGGGGGTAGAGGTAGATACACTGGAGGGTAGGGATAGGGTCCAGATGAGAAGCTGGATATGAGTCAGCAATGTGCCCTAGTTGCCAAGAAGGCCAACAGCCTATTGGGCTGCATTAGTAGGAGTGTTGCCAGCAGATGGAGGGAAGTGATGATTCCCCTCTATTCGGTACTGGTGAGGCCACATCCGGAGTACTGCATCCAGTTTTGGGTGCCCCACTACAGAAAGGAGGTGGTCAAATTGGAAAGAGTCTAGTGGAGGCCAACGAGAATGATTAGGGGGCTGGGGCACATGATTTATGAGAAGAGGCTGAGGGAACTTGGCTTATTTAGTCTGCATAAGAGAAGAATGAGGGGGGATTTGATAGCAGCCTTCAACTACCTGAAGGGGGGTTCCAAAGAGGACGGAGCTCAGCTGTTCTCAGTGATGGCAGATGACAGAACAAGGAGCAATAGTCTCAAGATGCAATGGAGGAGGTCTAGGTTGGATATTAGGAAAAACTATTTCACTAGGAGGGTGATAAAGCGTTGGAATGGGTTACCTAGGGAGGTGGTGGAATCTAGGCTTGACAAAGCCCTGGCTGGGATGATTTAATTGAGGTTGGTCCTGCTTTGATCAGGATGTTGGACTAGATGATCTCCTGAGGTTTCTTCCAACCCTAATCTGCTAGCATCACCTGTATCAGTCTCTGGCTAATAGGTGTGTGATGGATCTGCTGAGAGAGGAGAGGCTCTCTCTTTGTTCTCTCACCCTGATGTTTGCTGGATGCTCAAATACTTGATAAGTTCATGCAGGCTAGGTCCATCAGTGGCTATTAGCCAGGATGGGCAGGGATCGTGTCCCTAGCTTCTGTTTGCCAGAAGCTGGGAGTGGGCAACAGGGGATGGATCACTGATGATTACCTGTTCTGTTCATTCCCTCTGAAGGACCTAGCATTGGCCACTGTTAGAAGATACTGGGATAAATGGACCTTTGGTCTGACCTAGTAGGGCCGCTCTGATGAGCGGTGTACAGGTAGGACTCTGTTGACTGCAAGCCACCCAGAGCATCCATTTGATTGGCTCCTTTCCCCATTGAATAGTGGGGCTGTGAGTGGGGCAGCAGGTACTGACTGTTGGACTCTTTCTTTTTCAGGGGCCGGTGACCTTCGAGGAGGTGGCTGTGTATTTCACCAGGGAAGAGGGGGCTCTCCTGGACCCCGCTCAGAGAGCCCTCTACAGAGACGTTATGCAGGAGAACTATGAGAATGTGACTTCACTGGGTAAGGATTCCTGTCCCCTCTGTTCTTAGAAGCGGAAATGCAGAGTTATGGTTCACACCACCTGCACAATGCAACCTCTTCTCTGTCCTATTTCAGCATCACCCTAACAAGCCAGCGGCCCACATACTAACACTCTGCCCTCCCTGCTACAGTACATTCTGGGAACATTTCACAGGGGCAGTTCAGCACAACTTCACTTTGCTAAGGCCAAACTTGAATTTCGGTCCAGCATAAAGAACAGAAGCCTCTGACCCCTGGTTAGCATTAAAACACTGAGCCTACTACAAACTCACCAGCTCAGACTTGCAAAGTGATATCACCCCTTTACCGGGGAAGTGGCGCAGGCCGAGGGATGTTCTGGCTGCTGCTTCCTGCAGCTCCCATTGGCCAGGGATGGTGAACTGCAGCCAACTGGGAGCTGCGATCAGCCGAACCTGCGGACGCCTCAGGTAGACAAACTGGCCCAGCCCGCCAGTGACCTTCCCGGATGGGCTGCATGCCAAAGGTTGCAGATCCCTGGTCTATAGGATTGCCTTTATCTGTAGGGCAATAAGGCCTAATGGCCAGAGTCATTTGAGTTGCCCTGATCCTCATGGTGCTATGGCCTAGTAGTCAGGATCAATTAGATTACCCTTATCTGCAGGGTGGAAAGGCCTAGTGGCCAATGTCAAGGACAATGGGTTGCCACCTTGGGGTGGGTGGAGGCCGGGGTAGGGGGACCCAGGCTCTCCTGATCCACCAGGTCCCAGCCCAGGGCCCTGTCTGTGGCAAGTGTCCCTGCTATTGAGTTAGCAGGGAGCCGACTCCAACATGCTGAGTGTTCTCAACCCTGCGACTGGCATCCTCCCTGGGCTACTTCCCACTATGTCTCTGGTAGTCATGTTCTGGGCACCTGCAGGGTTCCTGGATTTGTCAGTGTGGAGGCTCCCAGCGATCCTGGGTTTTCCCAGACATCTGCTGGTGTCTGGGTCTCCACCTGGGTCTTGGTGGCCCTTGCTCCTGCTGTCAGAGCCTCTGGGGCTTCCTGGTCTGGAGCCTGCAGCGAGTGTCTATCCTCTTCAGCTGTCAGCCCAGGCTGAGCTGAGCTGCTCCCCTTTATACTCCTGCTACATTTGGAGCATGCCCAGTAGGGCTTGGTGGGCGTGGCTTCCACAGCCCACAATGCAGAGTTAACCGGCCAGACAAAACTGACATCCTGGCCCTCCAGGTTGGGGGTCAGGCACTGGGCTGAATACCTGGCCCGTAAAAAACAAAATATGTTACGGAAACAGCGGCTGAGAAATCGACCTTCACTGCAACGGTTCTCAAACTGTAGGGCGGGACCCCAAAGTCGGTCGTGACCCGGTTTTAAGGGGTCGCCTGGGCTGGTATTTAGACTTGCTGGGATCTGGGGCCGAAGCCCGAGCCACGCTCCCCGGGGCCGAAGCCCAAAGACGTCGTCCCTGGGGAATGGGGCTTGGGCTTTGGCTTCAGCCCTTGGGCTTTGCTGCCCTCCACCCAGCCCCGCCCCTGCACAGGGGGACCGGGCACAGGCAGGCTCAGGCTTCAGTCCCTCTTCCTGGGGCCGTGCAGTAATTTCTGTTCTCAGAAGGGGGTTGTGGTGCAATGAAGTTTGAGAATCGCTGCTTTACTGTGTGCGATGGCCTTCGGGAGTCAAACACCCATATGACTGCCAGTGGTGAAAGCCGAAAGGAAGCCACTGGCATGAAGACTGAAGTACTCAACACCAAGACAAAAACCAAACTTGGTGTTTGGAATGTATGGACAATGTACCAAAAAAGGGAAGCTAGCTCAGGTCCCAGCAGAGATGAGATGCTACAGCTTACACATCCTGGGTGTCAGCGAGAGCAGATGGACAGGATCAGGAAGATTAACAACAGCCTCAGTAGAAACTTTGCTGTATTCTGGATGGGATGATGGACAACACCATGACAGTGTTGCCAACCTGTTGAAGAAGGGAGTGGAGCGATCCCTGCTTGACTGGAAATCCATCTGCAGCAGAATTATGAGAGCCTGACTGAAAGGGAAACACAATAACATCATCCTGATTCAGTGCTACGCTCCGACAAATGACTGTGATGAAGAAGCAAAGGACAAATTCTACCTTATGCTATAGGAGGAGTTAGAGAGAGTACAACGCCACGACCTATCGTCGTGGGAGACCTGAATGCCAAGATTGGTAAGGACAACACAAACAACGACAGAGCAATGGGAAGACATAGAAGTGGCATGATGAATGAAAACGGAGAGAGGCTTGTTGATTTCTGACGGAACCCTATTTCAACATCGTGTCATTCACAAGCTGACATAGTGTTCTTCAAATGGCAGAGATAAGAACCAGATTGACCATATGATGATCAATGGCAAATGGTGACACTCACAGACAGATGTGAAAGTGAGAAGGGGAGCAGACGTTGGCAGTAACCACCACCTTATGACAGCCTCCATCAACGTAAAACTGAGAAGTGTGGGGCCACCAAAAAAGGGACATAGACGTCATGCCATTGACGAGCTAAAGTCCCCTGAAATACAGAAAGTCTTCATTCTGCAGTGAAAGAACAGGTTTCAGACACTTGCAGACATTGATGAAGAGGAGAAGAAGGCAGATGAGGAGATCAACAAGAAGTGGGACAAAGTAATTACAATCTATGAACAGAGCAGTGAAGCCTGTCTAAGCCAGAGGCAGAAGAAAAGAAAGGAGTGGATTATACCCAGTACATGGAACATCATAGAAACCAGACAAGCCCTGAAAAAAAAAGTTTTAGACATAAAATCCCAGATGCTGAAGGACAAATACTATGCGCAGTATAGCAAGGCACACCGGGAGATCAAACACCTTCTGAGAGCAGACAATCGACATTATATTGATAATCTGGCAACACAAGCCGTGGAGACAACTGCTCGTGGTGAACAAGGAACCATCTACAAAATCTTATCAGTGGTAAACGGCAGACACCAACAAACACTCTCATCAGAGACACAGGAGGCCACCTACTGACAACAGAAAAAGAACAAGAAATGCACTGGACAGAGCATTTCAAAGAATTGCTGGACAGGGATCCACTTATAGAGGAAGCAAACATCCAGGAGGCAGAAGAAGATCTTGATATCAACATAGACACCCCAACAAAGCAAGAGATCATTCAAGCCATCAAATCCTTAAAAAATGGCATGGTATCACACGTTTATCTGTGCCAAGCAAGGTATTGGGTAAGATCATAGTCCAGCTTATATCAGAGGCAGTTGATAGTGTTCTCAGAAAAGAGCAAGCCGGTTTTCGGAAAGGGCGTGCATGCACAGACCAGATCTTCACTCAACGAAACATAATAGAACAATGCTTAGAATGGCAATGGCAACTCTACATAAACTTCTTAGACTTTGAAAAGGCTTTTGATAGCATTCATAGAACCGGCCTATGGAAAATTTTGTACAATCAACATTATCAAAAGCATCTATTCCAACTTCACATGCAGTGTTGATCACAGTGAGCTCAGTTTTGAAGTCAGAACAGGAGTACATCAGGGATGTGTCATGTCTGCAGTCCTCTTCAGCATTGCCTGGGTAATGCAGCGTACAACAGAAGACGTTCCAAGAGGCATTAACTGGACACCCTTCTCATGCCTTGAAGACTTGAACTTCGCAGATTCTCTCGCTCTCCTATCACATACCCAACACCATATACAAGAAAAAATAACTCAGCTCAACACATTCAGCCAGCAAATTGGACTGAAAATCAACTGCAATAAAACAGATATCTTGACCTTTAATATTGCCTCACCATCACTAGTCTAGATAGAGGGTCATGTTCTCACCAATATAGAAATATTCACATAACTGGGCAGCACCATCAGGCAGGACGGTGGAACAAACCAGGACATCCGGAACAGAATCAATAAAGCCAGGAACACCTTCAGGAGCTTAAATACAGTCTGGAAATCATCAAAATATAACACCAAAACCAAACTCAAGATTTATCAGAGCTGCATACTTCCAACACTACTTTGGATGTGTCAGACTTTGTCATTCCCCAGCATTCTGCACTCTAAACTGTCTTCATTCCGTACAACCTGCCTCAGAAAAATCCTCTGTATCTTTTGTCCCACAACAATCTCAAACCAAGACCGATTCACACAGTGTAGCCAAGAGGATCTGAGCCCCATCATTGCCAGGAGACGCTGGAGATGGATCGGTCGTGTGCTTCGGATGGAAACTGATTCCATCACCAGAATAGCACTAAGATGGACACCTGAAGGCAAACAAAAATGCGATCGCCTAAAAACAACATGGTGACAAGCTGTGGAAGCTGAGCTGAGAAATCTGGGGCACAGCTGGGGAACCATTGAAAGACTTGCCAGAAACAGACAGGAGTGGAGGAGCTTCGTCACGCTGATGGGAGAATCTTTCCTGTTTGCTGTAGCATGTCTACACGGATGCACTACAGCAGTACCATCGCAGTGTCTCAAGTGTAGACAAGCCCTGAGATATGACATTCAGTGACACCTCCAGTCCCTTTTCCTTACTGTGCTGAATCGCTCCAGCCTGTGGTCACCGGTCCCGGCTTTCCTATAAATGTCTGTGACGTTCCCCTCTGGTGTTATGTGGACCAGTGATCTGATAGGTCACTCCATTCCTTGACTCTGGGAGCCGGCCTTACCCTGCTCTGCTGTGAGAACCCCCACTCCTGGGCTGTTCACATACAGCCTCTGGCATGTAAGCTACTCCTTGGATTGTGCAACCGAAAGTCACTAGCGAATATCTCCAGTCCCAGACACAACCCAAGGGACCTCCATCTTGCAGTGTCCAGTTATGCCCGCTGGACGCTGCAAGTTTATATGAGTTTATATCAATTTCTTTGTTAAATTGACAAAGTCATATGTACCAGGCTAGTTCTCCCAAGGTGAGTCTGACATGCTTCAAACCAAATGCACCGCTTCAGGTAGAATAAACAAACAGATTTATTAACTGTAAAGATAGATTTTAAGTGATTATAAGTCAAAACATAAGTCAGATTTGGTCAAATAAAACAGAAACAAAAGCAAAATGCATTCTAAGCTGCTCCAGGGCTGGAGCACCCGCGGAAAAATTTTTGTGGGTGCTCTGCACCCTCCGGGGAGATCACTTTTGGCAATTGCCAATCAGCTATTTAGCATGCGCAGCTGCCCCCATCAGCTCTTTGTTTGGCTGCGGCCAATCAGCTGTTTGGCACGAAGTCCCACCTGTCAGCTGTTTCCCCTGCAGCTGCTGAAGCTCCCAGTGGGCTCCCACTGCAGGCATGTGCGAGTCCTTTTAATGTTCAGGGCAGAGGGAGCTGGGCTGGGGGGACAAGCAGCCAGGGCACAGCAGCTTCTGGGCTAGCTGTGGAGGGGTGGGGCAGATGAGTGGGCAGCCCCTTGGCAGGGGGTTGGGGGGAGATGGGTGGGCAGCCTCTTGGCTGGCCCCAGGAGGCTGCTGGGAAGAATATGGGCCAGGGGGTTTCTCAAGGACTGAGCCAGCCATTCTCAGCCCACCGTGGTGTCTCCCCCAGGACCTGTGCTCCCCCTCCAGCCAGGAGAAACCAGCTGCAGACCCCCTTAGTGCTGGGCAGAGGGACAAACCAAAGGACATGGCTCCTTTAAGAAAAGTTTGCCCTTGTGTCTGATGAGTGAACTTGGGCTGGGGCTAGCAGCTCACTGCCCCCCCCCATTCTCCATCCAGTGAGTTGGGTGCGCACAGCCATGGCCAAAGGTGAGAGGGGCTTCACTGCAGCCCCTGGTGCAAATGAGCAGCCTCCCCCAGTTTGGACCCTGCCTGTGCCCAGACCCCTCTCAGGTGGGCTCTGGGGGCTCCCAACCTCTATGGTTCTGACCCAGGTCCCGGGGCTCTGCATCCCTTCCCCGTGTGTGGGGGTAATGAGGGGGCAACACAGCCCTAGCACTTCTAGCCCCATCCTCCCCGTGGGCTCTTCTCCATGGCTGGCTCTCACGCCTGGGAAAGTAATGCTTGCCCAGCCCAAATCTGTCTCACCCGCCCCCACACCCAGATCAAGCCTGCCTGAGTGGCTTTTCCTCCCAGAGAGGAAGTTTATCCCCTTCCCCACCCATCAGCATCCCCTCCTCCCCGCATCAGGAAGGATTGATTCCCTTCCCCTGAATCCATTCCCCCTTGCCACCCCTGCAGTTCCCAGGGAATTCCTTCCCTTGCATCCACCCCCCTGTATCAGCTACATGTCAGGAGCCACTGCCTCGCTTCACCTTGGGACACCTGAGCTCCTCCTGCTTCAGGGTGCTGGGCCGGGTGGAGGAAGCAACCCCCCCTAGCCCTCCCCCCATCCTTGGCCATGGTCCCATCAGGGGCTCCCCACCCACAAAAGTTGCAGAGTGTGTGCGGGAGTCAGGGGCAGCCCTGGGGACTGGGAGGAGCTGGAACGACACAGCCTCGCCACACAGCAGGATGAAGGAACGGGCCATTTCTATGCTGGGCCGTTGAATTAAATGTCTCTCTGTGTCTCAGGGTGGGCAGTTTCTGGGTTGGCCGCAGGGGGTGGGGCTGGGGGGAGACAGAGCTGCTTGGAGTGTGTGGGTGGGAGTGGGTGCTAAACAGAGCCACCAGGAGGTGGGAAGCAGAGAGAGATGGGAAAAGGGAGACGGGTAGAGAGCAAGAACTGGGAAACATCAGGAAGGGGAGATACCAATGATAGACACACTTTCAATAACTAGAATGAAAGTGTATAAATATGTTGAAAATAGCCTCCCCTCAAAACTGGCAGTGCACCCCTCCAGCACACACACCTCGCCCTTAAGGCAGGAAGGGGCAGAAAGGAGTGAGCGGGAGGTGGGAGGCATTTAGCGGAGGGGGTCAGCAAGAAGGAGGCATTCAGGGGGGTCTAGGAGGATGGGGCAGGAAGAGGTGGAGTGGGGGCTGGGCCTTGGAGAAGGGGGCAGAGCCAGGATGGGGCACCCGCCAGAAAAACCAAAATTCAGCACCTAGATACCCGGGCCTTTTCCTTCCACAGGGAGGATGGACGAGAACACCACTTGCACTTCAAACTCCTTTATCCTTCTTCCCAGAGCCACGTAGTCTGCAGTGATCCGCTCAAGGTCATTCCTGGCAGTATCATTGGTGCCTACGTGGAGAAGCAGGAAGGGGTAGTGATCTGAGGGCTTTATGAGTCTCGGCAGTCTCTCCGTCATATTTCAGAGTAGCAGCCGTGTTAGTCTGTATTCGCAAAAAGAAAAGGAGTACTTGTGGCACCTTAGAGACTAACAAATTTATTAGAGCATAATGCATCCGATGAAGTGAGCTGTAGCTCACGAAAGCTTATGCTCTAATAAATTTGTTAGTCTCTAAGGTGCCACAAGTACTCCTTTTCTTTCTCCGTCATATTGTGAATCCTGGCTTCTGGCAGGCAGCACACTTCTTGGTTTTCCCGGTTGAGACGGCAGATAGATGACTCAGTCCCCACCTAGGAGGGAGTCTCCAACCACCACCACCCGCCTCCTTCTCTTGGGAGCGGTGGTCGTGGAACCCCCCATCCCTAGGACAGTGCATCTCATGCCTTCCAATCGGAGAAGTCTCCTTCTGTTCCCTTCCCTCAGATGTATCATCTAGTCCACTTTCTACATCAGTACCTGCGAGGAGAACATGAAAATGGTTGCTTACCTGTATCTGCATTGCTGGTACAAGGGTGCTCCTCTTTCTTCTTCTGGAGGTCACATGCTGCCAATTTTCCTCAGTGTCCCTCTGGCCCCACTGCGCAGCCTGCTCTGATTCTTCAGGAAGTTGTGCCTGCAGAAGCATATCCTGACGTCTGTCCATGAAATCTTCATTTTCTCTTATGCAACTCAGGGTTGATACTTGTTTCTCCAGTCCTTGAACCTTCTCTTCCAATATGGAGACCAGCTTGCACTTTGTACAAACAAAGCCACTTCTGTCCTGTGGAAGAAAGACAGACATGGCACATCCAGTGCAGGTCACAACAGCTGAACGCTCCCCATCCATATTACCTTCCTTCTATGAGCTTCCTCAGGAGTTGTAGTAACTACTCAGAGAAGCCTGTAAGATGAAATCCTCAGCGGGCTTTCCCCAAGTGAACTCCCTCTGTTAGCCTGTCGGCTGCCCTTTCCTCCCTCTTGGCTTTGCGCCCCCCTTCAGAGTCAGGTGAGCATTACTGAGTCTCTCCAAGCAAGGTTGAGCAATTCCCTTGGTGTGGCCCCATGCAGGTGAGTCATTGCATTGTAGCTCCCTTGCTGGACAATGGCTGTTGATGGGTTGTTTGATATCCTGCCCGGGCGTTGGTTACTTTCCTTGCTATTGCCTCTGGGGAGCTAAGATCTGGGTGATTCCCCAACTTACAGAATGTCTCAGTGACAACCATACTACACAATTCTCATAACTTCATATGCATGAATGATTCACATGTACGGATAGAGAAATGACTTGAGCAGATCAGAACCTTTCCCCTGATACCTTACAAGGCCTGCTTTATATGTAAGATCATGATATGAAAATGAGGAATATGGGGGTTACGGTATGCTCCACCAAGGTGTAGAATGTCACACTCTCCCATAATCTCAGTATTTCTCTCTGTGATTAAAAAGCAGGTCCAAGGTGATTTCCCCTCTGGCTGGAGTCTTTAATTCCTGGAACACGGAGTTACTGTCTCTGTGTTTTAGGAGCCCTTTTGCTGAGGAGTGTCTGTCTGTGTGTGTGTTCCCAGCAGAGATAGGGATAGCTAAATCCCTCATACGCAGAGTGTCCTCCACCTTGGAGCACCTGGGGAGCTGCCCCAAGCATTTCACTGCTTTAAAATGGGCTGAGTTAAAACTGATAGGCTCTTTTTTGTGAGAAATGTCCTGTCAAGGTTCCTTCCCCACTCTGAACTCTAGGGTACAGATGTGGGGACCTGCGTGAAAGACCCCATAAGCTTATTCTTACCAGCTTAGGTTAAAAACTTCCCCAAGGTACAAACTTTCCTTGTCCTTGAACCCTACGCTGCCACCACCAAGCGGGTTAAACAAAGAACAGGGAAAGAGCCCACTTGGAGACGTCTTTCCCCCAAAATATCCTCCCAAGCCCTACATCCCCTTTCCTGGGGAAGACTTGATAAAAATCCTCACCAATTTGCTTCTTAACCCTTTACAGGTGAAAGGGTTTTGCCTCTGGCCAGGAGGGATTTTATAGTTCTGTATACAGAAAGGTGGTTACCCTTCCCTTTATATTTATGACATGTCCCATGAACTCCCCTGATCTCCCTTGTTTTCTATCCCCTGAGCAGGGTTTCCCATTTCCAAACCTGATGTGATCTCCCAGCTGGAACGAGGGGAGGAGCTGTGGGTCCTGGATCTCCAGGGCTCTGAGGAAGCAGCGATCACGAGAGGTGCCTGCGCAGGTGAGGGATCCTTAAGCCAATTCAAAAACGCTCTGTGGCTGAAGAAAATACCTGGGACTCCCTAAAAAGGCCTTGGGAGCTCTGGAGTTCAGGAGTATCCCCAGAAGGCTTTGCACCCTATGGGCAACTATTGCTCATGGCTTTCTACCCATCCTGACTGACACCTGGCAGCAGCTCCCTCCCTGATGGGATGTGGAGGCAGAATTGTTCCCCTCCTCTCTCCCCAAAGGAGAAGAGTTTTGGAGAATTTGGCTACTAGATTTTTTTCTGTCTCTCCAGCTCTAATTTTGGTTTGTTTTCCCCTTTTCCACCCGTTTCTGACCTTTCTCCCTGTGTCCTAGCAGGTGCTGGGATGGTGAATGAGAACAAGGAGCAGAATCCTCAGCAGGAAGATGCTGAGCAAGTGGAAGCACACGGGGGATTATCGCAAGGATCGAAAGGGAATGTGTCCAGGTGTCGTGTGAAGGGGAAAGCCTGTGAGAGCCAGCACAGGCCAGAGAGGCAGCAGGGAAACCAGCCCAGGGAGAAAGTGGACAAATCAATTAATTGTCAGGGGCCTCACCAGGACTCCCCGGAAATCACAGCCCAGCAGGGAATACCTACAGGAGAGAGAAAAAACACATGCACTGAGTGTGGAAAACACTTCACTGTGAACTCCACCCTTGTTAGACATCAGAGGATCCACATGGGAGAGCACCCCTACCAATGCTGTGAGTGCGGGAAACAGTTCAGCGAGAAATCAAACTTTATTACACATCAGACAAGCCACACAAGAGAGAGACCCTATGAGTGCTGTGAGTGTGGGAAAAACTTCACTCGGCACTCATCCCTTTCTAGACATCAGAGGATCCACACAGGGGAGAGACCTTATGAATGCTATGAGTGCGGGAAAAAGTTCACTCTGAGCTCGTTCCTTATTAATCATCAGAGAATGCACACAGGAGAGCGCTCCTATACATGCTGTGAGTGCGGGCAAACATTCGCTCAGAGCTCAGCCCTATTTAAACATGAGAAGATCCACACAGGAGAGCGCCCCTATGAATGCTCTGAGTGCGGGAAACAGTTCAGTGAGAAATCAAGCCTTACTAAACATCAGACAAGCCACACAAGAGAGCGACCCTATGAGTGCTGTGAGTGCAGCAAAAGTTACACTCGGAGCTCATCCCTTATTAGACATCAAAGGAGCCACACAGGAGAGAGACCGTATAAATGCTGTGAGTGTGGGAAAAGTTTCACTTTCAAATCAAACCTTAATATACATCAGAGAATTCACACAGGAGAGCGCCCCTATGAATGCTGTGAGTGTGGGCAACAGTTCACTTGGAGCACAGCCTTTCGTAAACATCAGAGAATCCACACAGGAGAGCGCCCCTATGAATGCCATGAGTGCGGGCAAATGTTCCCTCAGAGCTCAGCCCTTCTTAAACATCAGAGAATACACACAAGAGAGAGACTCTATGTGTGCTGTGAGTGTGGGAAAAGCTTTACTCGGAGCTCATCCTTTATTAGACATCAGAGGATCCACACAGGAGAGAGACCGTATAAATGCTGTGAGTGTGCGAAAAGCTTTGCTTTCAAATCAAACCTTAATAAACATCAGAGGGTCCACACGGGAGAGCGCCCCTACAAATGCTGTGAGTGCGGGAAACAGTTCAGTGAGAAATCAAACCTTATCACACATCAGATAGGCCACACAGGAGAGAGACCCTATGAATGCTGTGAGTGTGGGAAAAAGTTCACTCAGAGCTCAGGCCTCTTTCATCATCAGCGAATGCACACAGGAGAGCGACCCTATACATGCTGTGAGTGTGGGAAAAAGTTCACTCAGAGCTCAAGCCTTATTAATCATCAGAGAATCCACACAGGAGAGCGACCCTATGAATGCAGTGAGTGTGGGAAAAAGTTCACTCAGAGCTCAGGCCTTATTAATCATCAGAGAATGCACACAGGAGAGCGACCCTATATATGCTCTGAGTGCAGGAAAGCATTCCCTCATAACTCAGGCCTTATTAAACATCAGAGGATCCACACAGGAGAGAGACCTTATGAGTGCTCTGAGTGTGGGAAAAGCTTCACTGAGAACTCATCCCTTACTAGACATCAGAGGATCCACACAGGAGTGAGACCATATGAATGCTGTGAGTGCGGGAAAAGGTTCACTTTTAAATCAGACCTTAATAACCATCAGAGGATCCACACAGGAGAGCGCCCCTATGAATGCTGTGAGTGCGGGAAACAATTCACCTGGAGCACGGGGCTTATTATTCATCAGAGAATCCACACAGGAGAGCGACCCTATGAATGCTGTGAGTGCGGGAAAAGGTTCACACAGAGCTCAAGTCTCATCAATCATCAGAGAATCCACACACGAGAGCAGCCAGTGAATCCTGTGAATGCGGGAAAAGTTTCATCCGGAGCTCACACCTTAATAGACATCAGCGATTTCACAGGATAGAGACACACCATAAAACTTTGTAAAAGGCAGAGAAAATATTTTTAAAGACATTTGCTAATTCCCACATAGTGACTTTTTAGGGCTGTTTGCACCATTTGTGTCACCCTGTTCTCTCAGCTCCCCCAAGTGAGTTGCCTGCTTTTCCTTTGCAGATCTCCCTTCTCTGGGGTGAATCCCGTGGTCCTTTCTACCAACTCCCTTCTCCCGTGAGTCATCATGAGAGGGTGTCTCTCTCCTGCCAGGAGTGTCCATCAGCCCTAGGTAGGGGAAATAGGGGTGACCTCAAGTAGCTACACTGAGCAAAAATCAACTTGGGCTTTGTCTCCTCTAGGATTTTCCAGCCTGCTGGAGGTAGCTATCCTAGTGTAAACACACCACTGTATGTGCAGTGCTGACATAGGCCAGGCTGGGATTAGCAAACACCTTCTCCCTTTGACCTGTCTTAATCAACACCAACTTTCATAGTCTAGACAAGCCCTGAGCATCACATGTATATTGTCACCCCACCAGCAGAGCGATTGTTAGAGTCACCAAGTTCCCCCTCTGGTGACAGATTGTTTCATTCCCAGTTGTTCTCATGCTGGTCCAGGTTGCGCTGGGCAGCAGTTTTTTTTCTTTTTACCATTTCCCTTATTGAAAATTTATTTCAATATAACAAAGAGGAGGAGCAGGAGTGGGACCAATGTATCATTTTGGCCTCTGCGACACCGGAAGGAAATGGGGTGAGTCAGTGGGATTCCCTCCTTCCCCATTATCATTCCTAGGCCCGCTTACTCCAGCAGCGCTGGGTTCTGTTTGAGCCAAAATGGAGCTTGTCCACCTATATTCTCCCAAAGAGTCTCTGCACTTCATAGCAAATTGATCCTAAATCCAACTCGTTAGGGTTAGAGGTGAAAGTGTTGCAGACCTGGATCGGGAATTCCAATGGATCCCAAACACAGTGCAATCATTCTGAGCTTAAATCCCAGTTTCTGTCTATTGACAAAGCCAATTCTGGGCTTTTCCCTCCTGAGCTGAGACTGTTTGTTTGAAGATGAAAGGTCGGCAGTTTTTCCCTATTACGTTTTTTTTTCTAATAACACGATTCCATAATAATGAAGTGCTGTTGATTGAAGCAGGTGTGAATGGATCAGAGGAAAGAGCGACAGGGGAATCTGCTCGCCTGATTTTTGAGTCACCAGATTTAACCTGCTCTGGAATTTCATTTTTTATGAAAAAGAAAGTGACTTATACTGCTCTTTGTTGCGGGATTTCTCTCTCTCCCGAAGGCCATTTGGTCACATAATTTAATATTAATTTAGTTCTCCAGGATGTAGCTCACATTTATTGGGGACTTTGGGAGAAATGACTGTTTGCTAAAATAGTGCTTTCTTATTTTATTTTTGTCTTTCCTGCACCGCCGCATGAGGACATGGAAGAAGCTTAAGTGCAGTTCACTCACGAGGAGAGGATGCTCCGACCCATCGGGCGTGCTACCAAGGAAACAGTAGTGGGTTTAGGTCTCCACTCTGAAATGGTGAACAACAGCATGCCCCAGATTGTGCAACTAACTGAAGTAACTGGGTGCATATGGCCTATGATTTAGGAAATGCTGTCCTTGTCTGTGTTGATGTGGAGAAACCAGAAGTGGCATTTTTGATGAACTTGCCCTTGGTAGATGCTGCAAATGTGCATTGAAATGAAATCAGTGTTGTATGTGGGATAGCTGCAGAATATCTATTTTTAATTAATTCCCCTTCTTTGGTGACTTACAGGGTTTCTGATGGTGGAGTGTTTCTAGTCCCTAACTTAGACCTGTGCTACGGGATTAAAGAAAGAAATTGGCCGTGTTTGGGGAAGTCATTCCTCACGAACACTGCTCAGAATTTGGGTGGTTTTGTAAAGGATTCTATTCCACAGGAGTGTTAATGTACCCTGACGAGGCCAAGGATTTGGCAAGAACTTAGTTTGATACAGCAGACACCCAGTAGTTGCTATTCGCCCCAGAGAGGAAGCTGTGTTGAACTACAGTCCAGGTAAAACTTTTTGTTTGTTTTTAACACCGTTCCCTAGTTCACTGTCACTGCTTAGAGTCCCAAATGTTACCATGGCTTGAGTGGAAGGTCCTTCACTATTTGGATCCAAGGTTCCTTGAGGCAAAGTGAGAAATAGTTGATGCCTTCAGAGGAGATTCCTGCCCCAGCCTGACTGAGCACCAAGGACTTCCATGCTGTTTGATTCCCTCATCCATTACTGTCATTCTGTGTTCAGACTCTAATTTCAGACTGCTGGATAGACAAATGTTGAGTCCTGATTCTATGCTGTTGCCACTTAGTTTTGCTCTTGTGTCTGATTCAGTTGTACCACTTCTCATGCACCTCCTGATACTTTGAAAGATTGGATGGTGTGGATATAGAGCTGAGGTCCTTTTTCTCATGATGCAAACCTTCCCCCATAGCATGAGAACCCTTCCACCAACACTTACATCAGAAGGACCAGAGATAAATGAACTCTCAAATGTAGAATGCTCCTATGCACACAGTGCTCACTTGGTGGAAATGGGGCTTAAAATGAAACTAACCTGTATGATAAGATTTCATAATCTTTGACTATGTTCTTTTTACCAGTGAAAATGAAATTAATTTTTCCTAACTAATTTTACCCAATTAGACTGTATGGGTCACTGAGTTCACCACTTCTCTGCAAAGCAAAGATGTATAATGTCTGTCAGGAGATGGCCACGGTTCTTTTTATGAATGGTAATGGAAGCATGCATGAGGCAAGAAGTAGTTTGGTTTTGTGTGTTGGGGAGGAGGGAGTTGGCTGCCCGTTATTTTTATGGGAGCTGAGACCCCTTTTCTTTTTTTAAGGAAGCCCATTGTCACAGCTCAGCCTTTTAACCCTCAAGCCGGGGTATGGAAACCTCCCCAAAACTGTCCTTAGATTTCATTCATTTTTGAGATCTTTGGAATTCAGCCCTCCACAGTGCATGTGGTTCACAGCAACCAATATTTTAACAAAACTGTGTGTTTAATGGGACTTTTCCAAACTGACGATTTCCAAACATTTCCAAAGTCTGCCTCACTTGAAATGGTCAGATCACATTGTCTGTACCTAATGCATAATTCACACCTGATTTGCCTGGAGATTTCAGGGGAGTGACCGCAATGTGGGGTGATTTGGAATCGTCAACCATGAAGACCAAGGTAAAGGTGGAAGCCCTTTTGCACCAGGAACCTGTCTAAGAAAGACGGACATTCCAGGACTCCCAGACTGATCCTGTCTGGAGAAGGAAGTTGTAACATCAACACCAGGCTGTGCCAGCCTTGACCTGTCTCCTCTTACCTGAGAGCACTTGCGAATGTGGAGTATTGAGCCGGCGACCCCATCGCCTGGTTCCTTGACTGCGGCTCTAGATCCTACTCCACGGGAGTCCGAAGAGCTGTAGAGTTGGATTCATTTGTCAGTTTCAATATCTGATTGTTACTTGTTCTAGTTTTTATCAACTGGGAGCCATTCCAGCCTTCCTGTTCTACTCCGGTGGTACAGTGGGGTCAGTGCGTGCACATGTGTATGAAACCTGTCACATCCATGCAGAAAGGAGCTAAACAGAATAATTCCCAAACCTAAATAATCCTAAAATGCTGCCCTACAATGTCATTGCATACATGCTCCTCGTTCTGTGAAAGTGGTCAAAGAACCTGAACTGTTGGATACATACTATTAAAATTCTTTATTAAGGTCTGTGTCCGTATTAAGGTTTTTATCTATAGAAGCCACTGGGAGAAGGTTAGCCACATCCTGGTGAGATCTAAGGTGGAAGCTCTGAAGTTGTGGCTTAAATGTGAACAATAATTTGGTGTTAGAACTGAAATATTCAAGCGGCTGAGTGTGGATCGCACGGCCTGGGTGAAGTTCTGTGACTGGGCTTAATAACTAAATGGACAGCTGCCCCCTTGGTTCCTGTTTCAGGATTTAACAAGGGTTCATTTTCTGCTGTATTGTTGTGATAATTTGGCTAAAGTGATGAGTTGATTCCAAAGCAAGATCGTTACTTACTGACAGATTTTCTGATCTGACTGGAACGTGATCACTGTGTTGTATACTTGAGAGCTGGGTGGTGTTAATAGTTTAGGGTTAGTGAGCTGTGTTCTTCGTTTTATTTGTTTCTTCATTTTAATTAAATGTATAAAAGGGATATTGAGTCATGTCTTTCAATAAACTCCATGGGCAAGAATCGTGGAGTATCTGGGTGGAGATCAGCTGATGGACCACAGAGCCTTATCAGCTCCCTCTACATTAACCTTTTGGTTCTCATATGGTAGCAGCTGGGGAAGTGGGGGGGCACCCATCCCAGCTCTGGCTGCATCCTTGGGGGTCAGAGCATCGCAAGGGGAAATGAGCTCTCCTGCGCAGCCTTTCGGGAGCATGGAGTGGGGGCAGGGGAGGGGGGCCGGGGCAGTGCGTCTCCCTGATGAGAGATTGCTGGAAGGGCGTGGTATCTCTAAACGGGGTGGTGGTGGTGGATTTCTCTGCTGTCACTATCATGGCCAGACCCAGCCGCCACACCGGTCTGGCGTGCCCTGGGCTTGTGTCTGATCAGGCCAAGGTGAGGTTGGGGGGTCTCTGGTTTGAAAGGTTATAAATGGAGGTGAAAGGGGCCAAATCAGCCAGAAATGTGCTGGGACGGCTCCGGCTGGCTTGGCCTCTGTCCCCAGCGTCCGGCCTGGTCAGGGAGCAGAGGAGGTGGGCTGCCACTGCCCCTCCCCAGCCGGGCTCTCTCGCAGGCACCCCTGCTGTGCAACCCCGAGTTAGGGTTCCCAGGCGGTCGGTTTTTCACCGGAACGGTTGGTCAAAAACAAACCCTGGTGGCTCCGGTCAGCACCGCTGACTGAGCTGTTAAAATTCCGGTCGGAGACGCAGCAGGGCTAAAGCAGGCTCCCGGCCTGCCCTGGCTCCGCACGGATCCTGGTAGCGGCTGGCATGTTCCTGCAGCCCATAGGCATAGCGCTGGCTCCATAGCTCCCATTGGCCAGGAACTGAGGGAAGGGGCTCGTGGCTCGTGCAGCGGGTTAGAGTCCAGGAGGGGGCTCAGGGCTGGGGGCGGTGCCTGCAGGCGTGGGCAATGTGCACGGCACAGAGCTCCCTGGCTGGAGTGAGTGGGGCGGGGCCTTGGGGAAGGGGCGGGGTGGGGCAAGGGTGTTCGGTTTTGTGCAATTAGAAAGTTGGCAACCCTACGCCGAGTGGCCACCCTCTGCCGGTGTGAGAAGCGGCTCTGTCCTGCCCCCTGTCCCTGCTGAGGTGCCCGCGAGGGTGCTGGAGCTCCGAGCAGACGCTGTGCTGCTCTGAGTCTCCCTGGGCCGGGGCCAGCCCGAAGACGTGTTCCCTGCTCCTGTGGCCCCAGCCCCTCAGGTTTCTTCCAGAGGTGACACATGGGGCAGTCAAGTGCCGCCCCCCGCCCATGTTTACATTGTGCCATTCCTGTATCAGGAGGTACAAATCG
Source organism: Dermochelys coriacea (assembly GCF_009764565.3). NCBI lineage: Eukaryota > Metazoa > Chordata > Testudines > Dermochelyidae > Dermochelys > Dermochelys coriacea. The sequence goes on along the minus strand of NC_050095.1, from coordinate 2,463,339 downwards.
TCTCTGCTGGGAGGGGTATCTTGTCCCCAACAGTAATTATTTGGAAGGGGGTGTCCTGACTCCATGGCAGACGACGGCTTTCCCTCCTCTGCCCCTGGAGGGACGGGAAACCCTTTACCCACGTCTCCAGCTCCCTTCCTCCCACAGCTGCAGGAGATCTCGAGGTTGTGTTAAAAACATTGCATGGCAGTTCAGGCCAGTGGGTGGTTGGAGCTGGCCGTGCTGGCTGCAGGGTCCCGCTGTAACCTCGCTGTCACCGTTCAGGGCAACTGCACCTGGATTACCCCTCCGTGGTCCCCAGTGACACCCACTCTTAGACTTCCCCGAGGTCACCTCTCTTGGGCAGAGACACGTGTCTCTCCGTCTCCTGAACAGCATATTTCCAGGCTGCACCAGCCCTGTTTACACCGTCCTAGCCCACAGCAAGTCCTAAATGGCCAGCACCTGCCCTTTGCTATCTCTGCAGTGACTAAGGGCAATGTCACGGCCAACACTGATACCCACCCAGCTCTTTGGTGCAAGCATGTTTATTCTTCAGGGGAAAGCATTAAAAACCAGGAAAGAACCAGAGATCACCCCAGCTCCAGCAAGGGCTCTGGTTGGGGATTTGTCCTTCAAACCGCACCAAGGCTTTTTCTATGGTCACAACAACCTTTGCCCAGCACAATCCCCCACCCCATTAATCTGTAAATCTCTCCTTTGTGGGGTTCTGTGGTCTGGGAATGGAATCACAGGGTACCAAAGCACGAACCTGTCCATGGGGGGCGGGGGGATCAAATGGCACATTCTGCCCCAGCCTGACTCTAGTTCCCCCAATCCCGTGAGGTTTGCCTCCACAGGTTCAAATCCTGCTCACAGCAAAGGGCCAAGCACCAGTCCCATGGAAGGGCAGTGGGGGTTTGTGCTCCTAGGTCACCTTGGTGCTTCTCAGAATCCAACCTCCTGAGCTTCTCCAGATGATGCTCAATGCCGAAGGAGAAGTGGGGGGGTCCCGGAGAGAAAGAGCCACATCAACTCAGACTGAACGGTGAGGAAATGGGGTGGGGGAAGCAGCAGAGGTTACAGAGAAGACTCTTTACACACAACAGGGAGCAGGAGGCAAGTGCAGCATGTTTAGGATAATGGTGGTGGAGAGAAAAAAGGCTGGATTCAATGCAAGATGAGACCAAAGGAGGGGAAGGTGAGTGGCAGCTCCACACAGGACCACGGTGCTCAGATACGCCAGTTCTGGGCACCCTGACTGTCCTAGCTAGAGAGAACAGGCAAACAGGGACCCATCCCCCTGCAATGCTCCTCTCCTGGCAGAAGGCCCCATGGAGCGGTAGGAGCTGGATTGGGAGTGGGGGGCCCCTCGGGACAGAGGGCAGCTGAAGCCCTCAGATGTATGGGAACTAGGCACTGCAGAATGAAAGGGCTTCACACCCCTCACAGCTGGGACCGAGGGGCAGCAGCAGCTGGTACGGTCTGCGAGCAGGACTGGGGAAAAGACGAGCAGATGGGCCAGAACCCCAGCCCACATAAACTTCTTTTACTCCAACGATGACAACTTCTCTATTTTCCTCATGTCCCATTTAACCAGCTCGCTTCCCTTTTTGCCGTCTAGGTGGCACTGACTTCCCAGCGTCCTCTATCTCACCCCTCGCACCCAGCCAAGGGTCGGTGCAGAGGAAAGGGGCCTGGGAGGGGGAAGAAAGCTGCTAACTTCTTCCTGGGACTTTTCACTGGGCTTTTTTGTCATTCTCCCTTTTGTAGACACCCAGCTCGCTGTGAGCAGAGCGCCCAGTCTGGCGGGGCTGGATGCTGCAGGCTCTGCCTGCTCCTCATTCTCCTGGGGACGGGAGAGGGCCTGGGAGACCCTGCCAGCTTTGGCAAAGAGCAGGGAAGGGCAGGGCTGCACCCCATCACGTCCCCCGACAGGACAGCAAAGAAGTTGTGGGGAGTAAAGCTCCTGGGGTGTTGGTGTCTGGGCCAGGGGCTGCCCCATGGCTGGACTCTGTGGAGAGGCCGGTGCTGGTGTCTGGCAGCTTGGCTATGGGGAGAGGGGGGACTGATGTCTGGGGGCTGCCCTGTAGCTGGGCACTGGGGGGATGGGAGTGCAGGTGTCTGGGTTCTGGGGACCCCACACAGCCCCCTCCAGCATCCCCCATCTGGAATTTGGTTGTTGTAGGGGTTTCTTTAACACACTTTCTCCTCAGGGAATCATTTTTGCTGTTGTCTGTATTGTTGACATATTTGTTGACAGGTATTTTGCATAACAAACTGGAGTGATTATATTGTGTTACTTTGACAAATAAAATACACAATTTTAAAATAGTGTGCAGAATATTTAATTTTTTGGTGCAGAATTTCTCAAGGAGTAATTAAAGGACAAAAACCATCATTAAGAAGGAGTTAAGTGCCTGGTGGAATGTTGTCTGCCTGGAGAAGCTCAACTTCAGCAAAACTCACATGCCTGAAAAATAGGAAACTAAGAGATAAGGTTGCCCACACAACCTTAACTCTGCCCTCTTTCAGTTATTCCCCAATGTTCCCCCAAAACACAAACACATCTTCAGTCTTCCAACACCACAATGGCTAAAAGGCACAATCTCTTCCCCTCCATTTACAACCCTTCGAACCAGACCTCCAACTTCAGGTGATCCTGACCAGACACAATCCCACGGCAAGCCAGATGTGTGTGCTGGCTGCTTCTGGTCATGACAGTGACAGCAGAGAAATCCACCAGCATCCCACCCCTACTTAGAGATACCCCGCCCTTCTACCAACTCCCTACTCCTAAAAGCTGCGTAGGGGAATTCATTTTTTACTTACGATGCTCTGAGCTCCCTAGAATCCAGTGGGAGCTGAGATGGGTTCCCACCTCCTCCCCCCACAGCTGCTCCCATGTGAGAGCCAAAGGGTTAATACAGAGGGAGTTGATAAGGCTCCAACTTGGACTGGCTGATCTCCACCCAGATGCTCCACGGTTCTGACCCATGTGACTTATTGAAAGACATGACTCACTCTCGGTTTTATACATTTCATTAAAATGAACAAACAAATAAAATGAAGAACACAGCTCACTAAACAAACTATACTTAACACCACTCAACTAGCTCTGTATAAGTCACTTTCAGTTTCATATAAAATTAAATTCTAGAGCAGGTTACATTCGATAACTCAAAAACCAGGAGAGCAGATTCCCCTGTCACTTTCTCCTCTGATCCATTCAAACCTGCTTCACTCAACAGCACTTCATTGTTATTGACAAAACAAGAAAATTAGCATCATCGTAATAGGGAAAAACTGCTGACCTTCTTGTCTGCAAACTATCCCAGTTCAGCAGGAAAATGTCCAGAAGTGGCTCTGTCAATAGACAGAAACTGAGATTTAAATGGGGAATGATTGCATGGTGTTTGGGATCCATGGAAATTTCCCAGATCTGGGACACTTTCATCTCCTGCCTAACAAGTAGGATTTAGGATCAAATTGCCATTAAGTGCAGAGACTCTCTGGGAGATGGAGGGGTAGATTATAGGTGGATAAACTCCATTGTGGCTCAAACAGAACCCAGCGCTGCTGGAGTGAGCGGGCCTAGTGACGGTAATGGGGAAGGAGGGAATCCCGTCCACTCACCCCATTTCCTTCCAGTGTCACAGAGGCCGACATGATACATTTGTCCTACTCCTGCTCCTCCTCTTTGTTATATTGAAATAGATTTTCAATAAGGAAAATGTTAAAAAGAAAAATATCTACTGCCCAAAACAACCTGGACCAGCGTGAGAACAACTGGGAATGAGACAATCTGTTGCCAAAGGGGAAACTTGGTGACTAACACTTGCTTTGTTAGTGCGGAGACAGTATAAATGTGCTGCTCAGGGATTGTCCAGAGCAGGAATATTGGTGTCAATTAGGACAGGTCAAAGGGGAAGGTGCGAGCTAACCCCAGCCCCTGTGCATGGGCTATGTCAGCACTGCACATATAGCGGGGTATTTACATTAGGATAACTACCTCCAGCAGGCTGGAAAATCCTAGAGGAGACAAAGCCCAGGTCAATTTTAGATCACCCCTACCTGAGGTCACCCCTATTAACCCCACTTGAGGCTGATGGACACTCCTGGCCAGAGGGAGACACACTCTCATGACTCATAGGAGAAAGGAGTTGGTAGAAAGGACCACGGGTCACCTCAGAGAAGGGCGACCTGCAAAGAAAAAGTGGGCAACTCATCTGGGGGAATTGAGGGAACAGGGTGACGTAAATTTAGGGCTGTTTTTACCAAAGTCCCTGTATAGGAATTAGCAAATGCCTTTTAAAAAAAAAAAAAAAATCTTTTCTCTGCCCTACACAAAGTTCTTATGGTGTGTCTCTATCCTGTGAAATCACTGATGTCTATTAAGGTATGAGCTCCAGGTGAAACTTTTCCCGCTTTCACTGCATTCACAGGCTGCTCTTGTGTGTGAATCCTCTGATGATTAATAAGGTCCGATTTAAAAGTGAAGCTTTTCCCACACTCAAAGCATTCATAGGGTCTCTCTCCCGTGTGGATCCCCTGATGTCTAATAAGAGATGAGCTCTCAGTGAAATTTTTCCCGCACTCGCAGCACTCATAGGGTTTCTCTCCTGTGTGGATCCTCTGATGTTTAATAAGGCCTGAGCTCTGAGTGAACTTTTTCCCACACTCACAGCATGTATAGGGGCGCTCTCCTGTGTGGATTCTCTGGTGATTAATAAGGCCTGAGCGCTGAGTGAACTTTTTCCCGCATTCACGGCACTCATAGGGTTTCTCTCCTGTGTGGTCTGCCTCACATTTAAGAACGTTTGATTTCTCACTGAACTGTTTCCCCCACTTACAGCATGTATAGGGGCGCTCTCCCATGTGGATTCTCTGGTGATTAATAAGGCCTGAGTGCTGACTGAACTTTTTCCCGCACTCACGGCACTCATAGGAACTCTGTTCTGTGTGGCCTCTCTGATGTGCCCTAAGGTTTGATTTCTGACTGAACTGTTTCCCGCATTCGCGGCATTCATAGGGGCGCTCTCCCGTGTGGACGCTCTGATGTTTATTAACGTCTGATTTGAAAGCAAAGCTTTTCCCGCACTCACAGCATTTATACGGTCTCTCTCCTGTGTGGATCCTCTGATGTCTTATAAGGGATGAGCTGCGAGTGAAGCTTTTCCCGCACTCACTGCACTCATAGGGTCTCTCATCTGTGTGGCTTGCCTGATGTTTAGTAAGGCTTGATTTCTCACTGAACTGTTTCCCGCACTGACAACATTCATAGGGTCTCCCTCCTGTGTGACTTGTCTGATGTTTCATAAATTTTGATTTCTCAATGAATTGTTTCCCGCACTCAGAGCATTCATAAGGGCGCTCTCCTGTGTGAATCTTCTCATGTTTAAATAGGGCTGAGCTCTGAGCGAATGTTTGCCCGCACTCACAGCATGTATAGGGGCGCTCTCCTGTGTGCATTCGCTGATGATTAAGAAGGACTGAGCTCTGAGTGAACTTTTTCCCACACTCACAGCACTCATAGGGTCTCTCTCCTGTATGGATTCTCTGATGTCTAGTAAGGGTTGAACTCCGAGTGAAGCTTTTCCCGCACTCACAGCACTCATAGGGTCTCTCTCTTGTGTGGCTTGTCTGATGTGTAATAAGGTTTGATTTCTCACTGAACTGTTTCCCACACTCACAGCATTTGTAGGGCTGCTCCCCCGTGTGGATCCGCTGATGTCTAACCAGGGTGGAGTTCAGACTGAAGTGTTTCCCACACTCAGTGCATGTGTTTTTTCTCTCTCCTGTAGGTATTCCCTGCTGGGCTACGATTTCCTTGGAGTCCTGGTGAGGCCCCTGACAATTAATGGATTTGCCCACTTTCTCCCTGGGCTGGTATCCCTGCTCCCTCTCTGGCCTGTGCTGGCTCTCACACGCTTTCCCCTTCGCAGGATGCCTGGACACATTCCCTTTCGATCCTTGCGATAATCCCCCGTGTGCTTCCACTTGCTCAGCATCTTCCTGCTGAGGATTCAGCTCCTCATTCTCATTCACCATCCCAGCACCTGCTAGGACAGAGAGAGAAATCTCAGAAACAGGGGCAGAAAAGATGGAAACAAACTGAAATTAGAGCTTGAGAGACAGGGAAAAAAACCCTGGTAGTGAATTCTCCTAAACTTTTCTCCACAGCGGTGAGAAGAGGGGATGTGGAGGCAGAATTGTATCTCTCAGGAAGGGAGCTGCTGCCAGGTGTCTGTCAGGATGGGTAGGAAGCCATGAGCAATAGCTGCCCATAGGGTACAAGGCCTCCTGGGGATACTCCTGAACTCCGAGAGCTCCCAAGGCCTTTTTAGGGAGTCCCAGCTCCCTCCTTCAGGCACAGAGCATTTTTGAATTGGTTTAATGATCCCTCACCTGCACAGGTGCCGCTCAGGATCTTTCCTTCCTCAGAGCCCTGGAAATCCAGGACCCACGGCTCCTCCCCTCGTTCCGGTTGGGAGATCACATCTGGTTTGGGAACGGGAAACCCTGCTCAGGGGATAGAAAACAAAGGAGATCAGGGGAGTTCATGGGACATTTCTCACAAAGAAGCATCTATTGGTTTTAACCCAGTCTATTGTAAAGCAGTAAAATGCTTGGGGCAGCTTCCCAGGTGCTCCAAGGGGCAGGACACTCTGCTTATGAGGCATTTAACTATCCCCATCTCTGCTGGGAACACACACAGCCAGACATTCCCGTGACATTGGGCCAGAAAGGTTTAGCAACTAGCAGACTAAATTACCCAAATTCAACCTTTAAAGTCATGTTAGAAAAATATGTAATTAGGTAATTAGGGCTATTCCTTATAATTAGCTAACGTAGCCATGTCCCATAGATGGGAGCTCTGAAATGCAAACCGGTTTTGTGAGAGAATTAGGGATAATACTAATTCTATGGGTTCACTTATAACTTGTTAGATGTTAATGATGTAAACAGACGGTTCCTGTCTGTCACTATATGGACTGAATCATAGCTCAAAAGGGAATATTAACATTTAGATGAAACCTGGGTGTAATAATGTCATTGTCTATATTTCTCTTTGAAGTTTGTAGTAAACTATCTATGACAGTGGTGGGCAACCTGTGGCCTATCAAGGTAAAACATGGGCGGGCCGCCAAACAGTTTGTTTACATTTGCACGACAGCTCCCAGTGGCTGCGGTTCACCGTTTCCAGCCAATGGGAGCTGCGGGCTGCCGCTTCCCACAGCTCCCATTGGCCGGGAACTGTGAACTGTGGAAACTGGGAGCTGTGGATGGCCATAGAAATGTAAACAAACTGTCTGGTGGTCCGCCAGCAGTTTACCCTGACAGGCCACATGCAGTCCACAGGCTGCCCACCACTGGTCTATGAACTGCTCAATGGAGAATTACCTTGGGCTGAGGAATGCAACTAGTTACCTGTGTATGCATAGGAAATAGGGGGGTTTATTTCAAGCCACAATGCCGCACCAAAGGAACGCAGGCTGTCAAGAGGCTGCAGGAGAGCTATAAAAAGAACTCCTGGGCCCTGATCCTGTTATCTCAGCTCTGCTTAAGCTTTGCCAGGGGAAGTTCGAGTCACAAGGCTGAGGTCCTCAGTTCCAGTCTGGGTCACCCCGATATTGGGCACTGGACTGTGACCAATGCAACTAATTCTGGAAGAACTATTTACACCTTTGAAACTCACCATCTCTACTATGAAACTGACCTAAGAACTTGACTCATATATGCATGGATAATGGTCTTTTAATCAATACTAACTCTTTTCTGTTTTAATAAATCTTAGTTTAGTTAATAAGAATTGGCTGTAAGTATGTATTTGTGTGAACTATTCATTGACCTGGGGGATAATGTGTCCAATCCTTTGGGATTGGTAGAACTTTTTATAGGATGAACAAGATTTTCAATAATCCTCAGCATATTTAACTTGGCTGTCTGGGTGGGAGCCCAAGGCTAGATTGTTCCAAGGGAACTGTGTTTCTGGCTTCCGAGTAAGCAGAAAGGTATTGTAGAAGCTGTATTATGGCTGGATTGGTGAATCTAATTATTAGAAATAACCACCAGTTTTGGGGATTGTCTGCCCCATTCATTGCAATTTTCCCTGTTGAGCAATGTCAGTGACACCCCCTCCATCCTCCCGCTCACAGCTCCTCATCAAAGGGATTCCCAAAACACAGAGACAGTAACCCCATGTCCCAGAAAGTAAAGGCTCTGGCCAGAGGGGAAGTCACCTTGGACCTGCTCGTTAACCACAGAGAAACACCCAGACACAATGAGAGTTGTAGGAATGCCCAGACCGGTGAGCATGGACTGGTGGGATTCAGCGCAGTAAGGGATAGGACGGACCGGGCGTGTAGATATTACTACAGCAATGGAAAGGGTTCCCATTCCCATAGGTCATCCACCTCCCCAAAGTGGCAGTGGCTAGGTTGATAGAAGCATTATTTTCTGTTTAAAGATCAATTATTCTAACTACACTAAAAGCCATGTGTTTAATCAAATTGTCTTGATATTTTCTGGGGTTTACGGGCATTCAGGGAAGGGTTATTGGTCCAAATATGGGTCTGTTTGATCACGAGATTCCTGAGATACAGCCCTGCCACCAGAGGCAGCTTTTTACAAAATCATCTTGCTCTTTTAACATTTCACTGCGCACAGCTGGGGCTTAAACCGTGGTTCTTCTTGTTCCCTGACAGATCTCGGTCACTTGGCATTTATCTCAGTTAGCTTCCTTTGACGACTTCGACCTCCTCGTAGACAGGCTCACCCAGAACTGTCTGCTGAAACCGCTCCCAGGAGAAATTCGAACCAGGAGAACGCCCGCCTGCCCACAGAATGCCTGCTCCAAACCTCACCACCACCACCAGGGGAGCCAGAAGTAGAGACGCCAGCCGCCGCTACGATCCAGTAGTGGCTTCAAGGATCCAAAAGCTGTACCAGGCAAACCGCTTCAAAGCCATGAGGGAGATCCTAGACGAGCCCTCGCCCTACTGCACGATCCCATCTGAGCATCTCTACAGCTACTTCAAGGATGTATTCGACCGCATAGCCCAGAATGACGTGCAGCGCCCAGAGTGCCTCCTCCCCCTGCCCCGTGTTGACAAAGCAGGTGTCCTGGAAACTGACTTTACACCCAAGGAAGTGATGGCCAGACTCTCAAAAACAAAAAACACAGCTCCGGGGAAAGACGGTATCCCCTACAGCCTCCTGAAAAAGCAAGATCCCGGCTGTCTGGTCCTTGCCACACTCTTCAACCAGTGCAAGCAATTCTGCCGGACTCCCAGCTCCTGGAAAAAGGCCATGACGGTACTGGTGTACAAGAAGGGTGAGCGGGATGACCCCAGCAACTGGAGGCCCATCTCCCTCTGCTCCACAATGTACACGCTCTATGCCAGCTGCCTGGCGTCAAGGATCATGGAGTGGTCAGTGAGTGGGGGAGCCATCAGCTCCTCCCAGAAAGGCTTCATGTCCTGTGAGGGCTGCTATGAACACAACTTTGTCCTCCAAACCACCATCGAAACGGCCAGAAGGGCGCAGAGGCAGTGCACGGTGGCATGGCTCGACCTGGCTAATGCCTTTGGGTCCATGCCCCACCACCACATCTTTGCCACGCTCCAGGAGTTTGGGATGTCAGAGAACTTCCTCTGTGTGATCAGAGAGGTGTATGAGGGATGCAGCACAACCATTTGCTCGGTCGAAGGGGAGACTGCCGAGATACCGATTCAGAGCGGAGTTAAGCAGTGCTGTCCCCTCAGACCCATCATCTTTAACCTCGCCATGGAGCCATTGCTGCAAGCGATCTCCAATGACACAGATGGCTTCAACCTCCACGGTGAGAGGGTGAGCGTCCTGGCTTACGTGGATGACCTGGTCCTGACCGCAGACGACCCAGAGAACCTCCAACGTATGCTAGATGCCACCAGTCGAGCTGCCGATTGGATGGGGCTCTGCTTCAAGGCAAAGAAGTGCGCATCTCTCCACATCAACGGCAGCAAAAGGGACTCGGTGCAGGCGACAGGGTTCCAGATCCAGGGCGAGCCCGTCATCCCCCTGGCAGAGGGGCAGGCATACCGGCACCTTAGCACGCCGATGGGTTTCCGTGTCCGGCAGACACCCGAGGACACCATCCAGGAGATCTTGCAGGATGCCGCCAAGATCGACGCCTCCCTGCTAGCACCGTGGCAGAAGATAAACGCCCTGAACACCTTTCTGATCCTCCGCATCTCTTTCGTCCTAAGGGGATCTGCCGTGGCGAAGGTACCCCTCAACAAGGCAGACAAGACTGTCCGGCAGCTGGTGAAGAAGTGGCTGTTCCTTCCCCAGAGAGCCAGCAACGAGCTGGTCTATATCGCCCACAGGCATGGTGGTGCCAACGTCCCCCGCATGGGTGACCTGTGTGACATCGTGGTGGTCACCCACGCCTTCCGCCTGACGTGTCCTGATGCCATGGTAAGGAACACCACAGCAAGCGCTCTCCATGACACAACAAAGAAACGGATCAGCAGAGCCCCCTCCAAACAAGACACCGCCAGATTCCTGAGCGGTTCTCTGGATGGTGAATTTGGACGGGATGGTGGCGACATTGCTTCGCTGTGGTCCCGCACTCGCAATGCCACGCTTCGCCTGGGGAAGTGCATCGGCTGCCGCTGGGAGTGGTGCAAGGAGCGCCAGGAGCTGGGAGTCCTGGTGCCGCAGATCAGGTCCGACGACAACACCATCATCACCCCGAGCACCAGGGGCATGCTGGAGAGAACCCTTAAGGCTGCCATCCGCTCGTTGTACATGGAAACCCTGAAGCGTAAACCAGACCAGGGTAAAGTCTTCGAACTGACCAGCAAGTGGGACGCCAGCAACCACTTCCTCGCCGGGGGCAGCTTCACCTGTTTCGCCAACTGGCGGTTCATCCACCGCGCCCAGCTCAACTGCGTCCCGCTCAATGGAGCCGTCCGCCACAGGAACCGAGACAAGTGTTGCAGGAAGTGCAGCTACTCCAACAAGACCCTGCCCCACGTCCTGTGCAGCTGTAAGCCCCACTCCAGAGCCTGGCAGCTGCACCATAACGCCATCCAGAACTGCCTGGTGAAAGCCGTCGCACCATGCCTGGGGGAGGTTGCCGTGAACTCCACCATCCCTGGAACGGACAGCCAGTTGCGACCTGATGTGGTAGTCACCGACGAGGCCCAGAAGAAGATCATCCTCATGGACATCATGGTCTCCTTCGAGAACAGGACCCCGGCCTTCTGCGAATCCCGAGCTTGTAAGCTGGAAAAATATGCCCCCCCTAGCCGACACCCTGAGAGCGAAGGGCTTCGAGATGCAGATGGATGCCCTGATTGTCAGAGCCCTGGGTGCTTGGGACCCCTGCAACAAGCGTGTGCTGCGGACCTGCGGGATCGGTCGACGGTACGCACGGCTCATGCGGCGCTTCATGGTCTCGGACACAATCCGATGGTCTAGGGACATCTACATCACCAGCCACCGCCAGTACCAGGAGGTGTGAGCCAGTACAACATCGTGCATCAACCATGGGAAAGGGACCAAGAGACTTTTTTCATTGGACCATACGGAACCATAAACTCACTCATCATTAAATCCCACCAAATGAGGGTAGATCCATCCTCATCATGGCATCTGCTCATTATACTCCACACCTAAACATAGGCATTATATGGACAACATACCCCCCATATCTCAATGTCTGTACTTTGACCTGTTAAACTGTTACCCCCAATCGGGGAGATTGCAGATTATGTATTCCTTACGCCACCCGCTCCTAAACTGAATTTCGCACCCCTTGATAATCTGTACCTTATTCCCTGATAACCAGAAACTTCTATGCCTAAACTCTGTACCGTTTTCTTTTTACTTCAACATTATCTTAATAAAATTATTAAATCTGTAGCCCCCACTGCCTCTTTGGGAAAAAGTCAATACCTGTAGGATTCGGAATTTCAGAGCAGCACAAGCCAAACTGGTGAGTCACGGACATTGAAACGGAGACAGGCTGCATGACTAAGTCCCTGTTAACTGCTAGAGGGTTTCCCGCAATCTGCTGTCACAGTAAAGGGTTGGCTCAAGGGGATGTGCTGTGGCCACTGAACCTGAACCACACCTGAGCCCTATCTCTGGTAGCTTTCACACAATGTGTTGTGCATTTTTCTTACATTCTGCTGAAATTCCTCTTGGAAGCTTTGCCCTCTGATTACAACATGTCTGGGTCAAGAGTATTATTTTAAAGTGCCCTAATATCCACATGCAGACTTTTGCTCGGTCTGCACTTAAAAGTTTTTCCAGCGTAGCTCTGTCAGTTTGGGGTGTGAAAAATCACACCGCTAACCAACGTAGCTAGGAGAGCAAAAGCTCTAGGGTACACACAGTTATAGTGGCAAAAAAACCCAAACCACTATTGAATAAAATCAAAGTAATTAAAATGCCCATAAACTACATTAATGCAGAGTTACAGTGGCCCAGTGCTTCCTCCTGCCCTCCCAGCATGTGGATGGGAGCTAAAATTAAACCTCTGAAAACTAGGAAATGAAGAGTTAAAGTACATGCCATAATCACAACACAACCTTAACTCTGCCCCTTCCCTATCCCCGGACTTAGCATTTGCCACTGGGAATGGTTCAGGAAGGCTGATGCAAAGGTTTACAAATTACCAGGGAAGTGGCAGCTTCAACATCTCAGGAAGTCTTTGAGTCAAGACTAGATGCCTTTAATCCAACACAAGGCATTCAGCTCAACTTGGCAGCAAATGGATGAAATTTTCTTGCCTGTGTTATAGAAGAGGTCAGACTAGATGACCTAATAGTCACATCTGGCCATAAAAAACCCATGAATCTACAACAGATACAAGGAAGGACTAAGAGAACATGTCACTGTTTGTGTTGTGTTGCACAGATGGGAATAGCGGCATCTATCTGCATGCCCTCCAGCCTTGTGCACTCTGTCATCTCTAGCTAGAATTTCTCGCTGGAGGGATTACTTGGAGCAGCTTGGCAGAGCTGTGACTGGGATATGAAGGGGGGGTATGTCTGAAACTTGGGACACCAAGTCTGCCTCATTTCCATGCTGAGTGTTGTAGGTTGTGTCAGTGAAGGTACACAAGGACGTGTTCTTGTCACATAGATTGTCTGCAGCCTGGTGGCATATGTGTAAAGAGAAATTGTTAGACTTTGTGCTGTACTGCTCCTGTTCCCAAAATGTTGTGTAGCAGGGGAGGGCGGAGGGCTAGTGTGTGTGTCACTGGCATGTCGGGGTGATGCTGAAACAGGGCAGAGTAGAGGTGGCATTGTGGGGTGTTGGGAACCTTAACTCTGCATTTCCCCTTCCAAGAACCGAGGGGACAGGAATCCTTACCCAGCGGGGTCACATTCTCATAGTTCTCCTGCATGACGTCTCTGCAGAGGGCTCTCTGAGCGGGGTCCAGCAGAGCCCCCTCTTCCCTGGTGAAATACGCAGCCACCTCCTCGAAGGTCAGCGGCCCCTGAAAGAGCAAGAGTCCCACACTCAGGACCGGCTGCCCCACTATTCGTGGGGGAGAGGAGGCAACCAAATGGGAGCTCCGGGAGGCTGCTGTCACGAGTTCAAACCCCCCACAACGCTCAGAGCACCCAGGAAACACCAGGGCGAGGGGATGAAGAGGGAGCCCCGTGTCTCTCCCAGCAGATCCATCACCCACCGACTAACCAGAGACCTGCAGGAGATGGGGCCCCTAGCAGGGTCCAGGGAGAGCTGCCTGGTAGGAAGAGAAGGGGGAATCAATCATTTTAAGAGCAATGGGGGAAGGATCTGCTTGGGAATGATGAGCCATATGTGATAAGGGGAGAGAAAAGGGGAAGAACTAGAGAGAATCTGGAGCCGTGCGAGAGAGGGAAGCGGCACAACCAGGGAAAGGGGGCAATTAACTCACCCCCACCCCCCCCCACTGCTCCTCCGGGGATTTCCTGGCTGCACAGAGACCGTTCAAACGTCCCCTCCCCCACACCCCAGGGGAACCCCGCCGGGCCCCAGTCTCGGCCCCCCCCGCAGCCGTGCCGGGGGCCGATCCCCGGGGGCTGCAGCGGCTGGGGCTCCCCGGGGCAGAGAGTCACTTTCCTGCCCGGCCCCAGCGCTTCCCCCGGGGGCTCCGGAGCGGACGGGGGCAGAGCCCGGGGCTGCTCCCCCGCGGAGAACGGTCCCGATCTCCGGCCTTTGTTCTCCCCGGGTCCCGCCTCCCGCGTCCTCCAGCCCGCCCCGCTCCCGGCTGCTCCTGCCCCTTCCGCTGGGTCCTGCAGACACCGGCCCGGGCTGCCGCTCCCGCCCCTGCCCGGGTGGGGGGGGGGGCAGGCAGCTGCTGCAGGGCGAGTCCCACCCCCAGCCCCTTGCAAGCGGGGCGGGGGGCGCAGGGTGAAAATCTCTGTTTTAGCACCTTAGGGTGCACGGAGCACGCGCAGTCGCAGCTGGTGAAGCAGCTGGAGGCAGGGTGAGGAGGGGGCTGAGGGGTAAAATCGTGGGGGGAGGAACCGGGGTGAGGCCCGCCCGAGGCTGACAGAGGGCAAAAGCCCGGCACGGGCCGAGGGGGACCAGTGCGACACCAGGGTTTGCAATAAGGGCGGGGGTGGGGGGCAGAGGGGCTCTTTTATTTCCCCTCCCCCAGACAGCACCTCCCAGCATGGGCTTCCCAGGGCTGGTGCTTCAAAGCCCAGCGGGGCACGGCAGCGTCTCCCTGTCTGATGTGGGGAAGTGAGGTGCTGCCGCGAAATGTTTGACCTGCACCCCCTCACACTACCTGACTCCTCGCTTCCTGCTCCTCTTTGCACCTGAAGACAGAGAGCAGGTTTCCCCCCCTACGGGGGCCTGAACTGTCTCTGTGCCCCCCAGGAATTCCCAGGGGGAGAAGTGTGGGTGTGGGAGGGGAGGTAACTGCGTCCTTTTCCCTGTTTGTGCCACTTGCCTCTCAAATCCCGAGACAAATTCTCTCTACTTCTTCCCCTTTTCTCTCTCGTTATCACATATAGATATGAATTCCCCCATTTCTCCTAAAATTATTGACTCCCCCCTTCTCTTCCTACCAGGCAGCTCTCCCTGGACCCTGCTAAGGGCTCCATCTCCTGCATCAGTCTGGGGCTAGTCGCTGTGTAATGGATCTGCTGGGAGAGACAAAAGACCTCTCACTTTGTCCCCTCACCCTGGTGTTTCCTGGGTCCTCTGAGCAGAGTGGGGGTGGGACTCTGTTGACTGCAAGTTTCAGAGTAGCAGCCGTGTTAGTCTGTATTCGCAAAAAGAAAAGGAGGTGCCACAAGTACTCCTTTTCTTTTTGTTGACTGCAAGTCTCCCAGAGCTTCCATTTGGTTGCCTCCTCTCCCTCACAAATAGTGGGGCTGTGAGGGGGGCAGCAGGTCCTGAGTGTTGGACTCTTGCTCTTTCAGGGGCCGGTGACCTTCGAGGAGGTGGCTGTGTATTTCACCAGGGAAGAGGGGGCTCTGCTGGACCCCGCTCAGAGAGCCCTCTGCAGAGACGTCATGCAGGAGAACTATGAGAATGTGACCCCGCTGGGTAAGGATTCCTGTCCCCTCAGTTCTTGGAAGGGGAAATGAAGAGAGAAGGTTCCCAACACCCCACAATGCCACCTCTACTCTGCCCTGTTTCAGCATCACCCCGACATGCCAGTGACACACACACTAGCCCTCCGCCCTCCCCTGCTACACAACATTTTGGGAACAGGAGCAGTACAGCACAAAGTCTAACAATTTCTCTTTACACATATGCCACCAGGCTGCTGACCATCTCTGTGACAAGAACACGTCCTTGTGCACCTTCACTGACACAACCTACAACACTTAGCATGGAAATGAAGCAGACTTGGTGCCACAAGTTTCAAACACACACCCTTTCATATCCCAGTCACAGCTCTGCCAAGCTGCTCCAAGTAATCCCTCCAGCATCATATTATAGCTAGAGATGACGGAGTGCACACAGCTGGAGGGCATGCGGATAAATGCTGCTATTCCCATCTGTGCAACACAACACAAACAGAAAAGGAGTACTTATGGCACCTTAGAGACTAACAAGTTTATTTGAGCATAAGCTTTCGTGAGTTACAGCTCACTTCATCGGATGCATCGGATGTAGCTCACGAAAGCTTATGCTCAAATAAATTTGTTAGTCTCTAAGGTGCCACAAGTACTCCTTTTCTTTTTGGGAATACAGACTAACATGGCTGCTACTCTGAAACAACACAAACACTAACAGGTTCTCTTCGTCCTTCCTTGTATCTATTGTAGATTTATAGGTTTTTATGGCCAGATGTGACAATTAGGTCAACTAGTCTGACCTCTTCTATAACACAGGCCACAGAATTTCATCCATTTACTGCCGAGTTGAGCTGAGTACCTTGTGTTTGACTAAATCATCTTCCAGAAAGGCATCTAGTCTTGACCTGAAGACTTCCTGAGATGAAGAATTCTCCACCTCCCTTCGTAGTTTGTAAATCTTTGCACCAGCCTTACTGAACCACTCCCAGTGGCGAGTGCCAACTCCAGGGACAGGGGAGGGGCAGAGTTAAGGTTGTGTTGTGATTATGGCATGTACTTTAACTCTTCATTTCCTAGTTTTCAGAGGTTTAACTTTAGCTCCCATCCACATGCTGAGTGGGCAGGAGGAAGCACTGGGCCACTGTAACTCTGCATTAATTTATGGGCATTTAATTACCTTCATTTTATTCAGTGGGTTTTTTTGCCACTATGAGAGTGTGTATCTAGAGCTTTTCCCTGCCCATGGGTCTGTCCACTCGTGCTCTGTCCATTCTTCTACTGTCTGTCTCCTCAGATCCCTTCACAGGGAGGAGAGTTTAATGTCAGATCTGTGGGCTACACGTTTTCAAAGTCTCCCATCAGTTTCAAAAACCCAAGAAGAGCCAAGCAGCCCCCAGCCTCTCCTGCCCCCTCTCCCAGGGCAGCTCAGCTGGGCCCAGACCCCTCCCTCACCTGACTCACAAAGGGACTGTGGGTTTCCCTGGCATCTAGGTAAGTAGACAGTGAACCCCATGCCAGGGGCCTGGCCTGAGCCTGCCAGCCCTTTGAGAGAGGAGCCACCCCCAGCTCCTGCTAGGTGTCCTGAATCTAAGGATCACCTGCACTGGGGAGCTGTCCAGAGACCAAGCAGCCTGTGTCTCTGAGACAAGCTCGCTGGGGCTGGCTGAGGAAGGAGCAATGCAGACAGGTTACTGCAGGCTGAGTGAGGAGTCTGTGCTCATTGCACGTCCAGCACCGAGCCATCATGTGGCTGGTTCTTGGTAAGAGACAGCGGCCTTTTCTTCCTGCCCAGAGAATCCCACACAGAAAAGGTGCCAGGACATTTTTTGTGTCCTTTCCTAGAGTTTTAAAGCTCACAACCTGAACAAAGAAGAATTGCACCATGGGGAGCCATTCCGATCTCCCCACGGGTCATCAGCAGAACAGGGCCATTCGATCCACCACGTACAGCTCTGCCCCTTGAGCTAGTAGCGTAACTGAGAGCTGTAGGCTGTTCTCCTGCATGTGGGCCAGCCACTAGACGGGGATCCTCTACCACCGAGATGACAAAATGTTTAGCCTGAACAGGGAAGTGAGCTGGTTAAATGGGACATGAGGAAAATAGAGAAGGTGTCACCACTGGAGTAAAAGAAGTTTACATCAGCTGAGGTTCTGGCCCATTTACTGTAATGGAGCCAGGGTGATTAACATCAGCTGGGGATCTGGCCCATCTGCTCGTCTTTTCCCCAATTCTGCTCGCAGACCGTACCAGCTGCTGCTGCCCCTCGGTCCCAGCTGTGAGGGGTGTGAAGCCCTTTCATTCTGCAGTGCCTAGTTCCCATACATCTGAGGGACTTCAGCTGCCCTCTGTCCCGAGGGGCCCCCCACTCCCAATCCAGCTCCCACCGCTCCATGGGGCCTTCTGCCAGGAGAGGAGCATTGCAGGGGGATGGGTCCCTGTTTGCCTGTTCTCTCTAGCTAGGACAGTCAGGGTGCCCAGAACTGGCGTATCTGAGCACCGTGGTCCTGTGTGGAGCTGCCACTCACCTTCCCCTCCTTTGGTCTCATCTTGCATTGAATCCAGCCTTTTTTCTCTCCACCATCATCATACTAAACATGCTGCACTTGCCTCCTGCTCCCTGTTGTGTGTAAAGAGTCTTCTCTGTAACCTCTGCCTGCTTCCCCCACCCCATTTCCGCACCGTTCAGTCTATGTTGATGTGGCTTTTTCTCTCCAGGATCCCCCCCTTCTCCTTTGGCATTGAGCATCATCTGGAGAAGCTCAGGAGGTTGGATTCTGAGAAGCACCAAGGTGACCTAGGAGCACAAACCCCCACTGCCCTTCCATGGGACTGGTGCTTGGCCCTTTGCTGTGAGCAGGATTTGAACCTGTGGAGGCAAACCTCATGGGATCGGGGGAACCAAAGTCAGGCTGGGGCAGAATGTGCCATTTGACCCCCCCGCCCCCCATGGACAGGTTCGTGCTTTGGTGACCCTGTGATTCCATTCCCAGATCACAGAACCCCACAAAGGAGAGATTTACAGATTAACGGGGTGGGGGCTTGTGCTGAGCAAAGGCTGTTGTGACCACAGAAAAAGCTGTGGTGGGGTTTGAAGGACAAATCCCCAACCAGAGCCCTTGCTGGAGCTGGGGTGATCTCTGGTTCTTTCCTGGTTTTTAATGCTTTCCCCTGAAGAATAAACATGCTTGCACCAAAGAGCTGGGTGGGTATCAGTGTTGGACGTGATATTGCCCTTAGTCACTGCAGAGATAGCAAAGGGCAGGTGCTGGCCATTTAGGACTTGCTGTGGGCTAGGACGGTGTAAACAGGGCTGGTGCAGCCTGGAAATATGCTGTTCAGGAGACGGAGAGACACGTGTCTCTGCCCAAGAGAGGTGACCTCGGGGAAGTCTAAGAGTGGACCACGGAGGGGGAATCCAGGTGCAGTTGCCCTGAACGGTGACAGTGAGGTTACAGCGGGACCCTGTAGCCAGCACGGCCAGCTCCAACCACCCACTGGCCTGAACTGCCATGCAATGTTTTTAACACAACCTCGAGATCTCCTGCAGCTGTGGGAGGAAGGGAGCTGGGAAGTGGGTAAAGGGTTTCCCACTCCGTCTGCCATGGAGTCAGTACCTTCCCCCCCAAATAATGTGACAGTGGGGATGTGTGACGGGGAGTACACACCGCACACTGGGCAGGAAGGGGTTAACCCCACAGTGCGGGCGAAGGAATTCCCGCCTCTCAGACCGTACTGGGCATGCTCCAGGTGCTATGCTCAGTATAAAAAGGGAGCAGCCTGGCTCAGTCTGGGCTGACTGCTGGAGAAGAAGGATCTCTGGGGGGGAGGTGCCAGCTGGACCAGAGATCTGTGGCCATCAGGAGCCTGGAGATCCTGATGCCTCATGAACTGCAGCTGCAGGAAGCGATGCCAGGTGGGTGAGCGAGTGGTGTCTCCCACCGGCGTGAGGTCAGCATGTTTCGGTGGGATTCCCCGCTGACCCAGTGGCAGACCACTCCAGGGCCCTGGGTCGGGTGGGCCCAGGCCCCTCTATCTGGACCAACACCCCCTGATGGTGGCTCCCCTGGGTATTAGCCACTAGGCTGTGCTGTCCTGAATGCAAGGGCTGTAGTGTTGATGCTGGCCTCTTGGCCATGCTGCCCTGTACCTGAGGGCTGCCATGCAACCCTGACCCCTGAATCTCATCATGGCAAGACCCAATGCAGCCTGGTAGGCTGTAACTGCAGTCACAGCATGCTCCTTGACCACCCTGCCAGGAGCCGGGATGTACATGTACACTGTGTCAAGGACAGTCTGCCCCTCCCAGCAGAGATGATTTGTACCTGTGATACTAGAAGGGCACAATGTAAAGTGGGGGGGGGGGGGAAGAGGAGGAGACATGAGCTCCCCCTGTGTCCCCTCTGGGAGGAACCTTCTAGCCCCATGTCCCTGGCCTGGGGAGACTCACAGCAACAGTGTCTCCCTGGAGCTCCTGTGCACGCCCGGGCACCTCAGCAGGGAGAGGGGGGACAGGAAATGTCCCTAAGTTGGCTGAGCAAAAAGACCCAGCTCCGGGCACATATAGGGAGCAGAGGGGATGGGATGGAGCCACTTCTCCCACCGGCTGAGATACCCCCTTCCACCAACCTCTCATCATGCAGACAGATGCACTGCCCCGGCCCATGCCCACCCCCACTACTCTTGAAAGCCTGCGCTGGGAGCTCATTTTCCCTTGTGTGAGCCCCCTAGGATGAGATGTGTGGCCTCCCCCAGCTGATCCCATCTGAGAACCTAGGAGTTAATATTGAGGAAGTCGATAAGGCTCCGAGTCGGGCCGGCTGATCTCTACGGTTCTGGCCATGTAGCTTAGTGGAAGATATGACTCAATATCCCTTTTATACAGTTCATTAAAATGAACAAACAAAACGAACACCACATCTAACTAAACATAAACTATTATTAACGCCACTCAGCTAGCTCTGGGGCACACAGTACTGTGATCCCATTCAGGTCCGCTCAGGAAGTCACTCAGTTAACAATTATCTTGCTTTGGAGTCAAATCATCAGTTCAGCCAAATCATCAGAATTGTAAAGCAGAAAATCAGCCCTTATAAATCCTGAAACAGGAACCCAAGGAGGCAATGACTGTCCACTTAGTCATTAATCCCAATCACAGAACTTTACCCAGGCCATGTGAGCCACACTCAGCCACTTGAATATATGAACACTAACACCAATTTATTGTTCACATTTAAGCCACAACTTTGGAGCGTCCATCTTAGACCTCACCAGTGTGTAGCTAACCTCCCGCTGGCTTCTACAGATTAAAAACCTTAAAAGAGACACAGACCTTAATGCACAGAATTTTAACAGCATGTATCCGACAGCTCAGGTTCTTTGACCACTTTCATAGAACGAGGAGCAAATGTTCAACCATTTTCTAGGGCAGCATTTTAGGGTTATTTAGATTTGGGAATTTTTTTTAGCTCCTTCCTTGAGTGGCTGTGACAGGTTTCACACACAAGTGCATGCACTGCAGTAGAATAGAAAGGCTGGGATAGTTCCCACTTGATAAAAACAAAGCATGAAAAATAGAAAAAGTAACAATCAGATATTGAAACTGATTGATTCCAATTCTTCAGTTCTTTGGACTCCCCTGGAGTAGGAACTAGAGCTGCAGTTAAAGAACGAGGTGATGGGGTCGCCGGCTCAATATTGGACATTTGCAAGCCGTGTCGGGTATGAGGAGACAAGTCAAGGTTGGCATAGCCTGGTGGTGGTGATACAACTTCCTTCCCCAGAGGGGATCAGTCTGGGAGTCCTGGAATGTCCGTCTTTCTTAGGCAGATGCTGGTGCAAAAGGGTTTCCACTTTACCTGGGTCTTTACGGTTGAGGATTCCAGCTCACCCCACATTGTGGTCACTCCCCTGAAGTCTCCAGGCAAGTGAGGAGTGAAGGATGCCTTGGTTACAGACACTGTGGCCTGATCCACAAGGCAGACTTTGGGCCATCGTCCGTTTGGAAGAGTCCAAATTAACCCAGCAGTTTTCTTAAAATATCGGTTGCTCCAAACCACAGGCACTGTGGAGGTTTGAACTCCAAAGTGAAAATACCAAGGACAGTTTTGGGGAGGCTTCCGTAGCCCGGCTTGAGGCTTAAAAGTCCGAGCTGTGACAATGGGCTTCCTTAAAAAAGGAAAAGGGGTCAAAGCTCCCATAAAAATAATGGATAGCCAACCCCCCCCCCCCCAACAAACAAAACAAAAAAAATCCAAACCAAGCTACCTATTTCCTCATGCATCCATTGCCATTCATAAAAAGCACCGTGGGCCTCTCCTGACAGACATTATACATCCTCGCTTCTCTGCAAAGCGATTAACTCGGAGACCCATATAGTCTAATTGGGTAAAAGGTTACACACCTTGTCTCCTTCAGTAATGTTACTTTAGAGCTTGTCAAAACAAATTCCATTTGAAATAACTGAGGTTTGGGTCGGTGTTCTCCTGTACGCTATTTCTTTCTCACATTCCCCCCCGTCTCAGCCTTGGAGTGATATTGTACTTCAGAATCTATTTGTCAAAAAACATCACCAGAATTTTTTTTTTGGGGGGGGGGGGGGGGGGAAGGACCTGTATTGTTAGACATACTTGCTGACAGATAATTTGAAATAAATTACCAAAATAATTGAAGCTGGCATGATTACATTGTGTTATTTTGACAAAATACGCAGAATTTTAAAATATTGTGTGCAGAATTTTCCATTTTTGGTGCAGAATTCCCCCAGAAATAATACATAGCTGCAGCAGAATCCCTAGAAGTCACCAAAGGAGCAGAATATATTTTAAAAAAAAAGTGTGTGGCTACTGATTTCATTGTAGTGAATATTTGCAGCATCTCCCAAGTACAAGTTTGCCAAAAATTCCACTTCTATTTTCTCCACATCAACACAGGCAGGGACAGCGTTTCCCAAATCATAGGCCACACGCACCCAGTTACTTCAGTTAGTTGCACAATCTGGGGAGTGCTGCTGTTCACCATTACAGAGCAGAGCCCTAAACCCACTACTGTTTCCTTGTTAGCAAGCCGGATGGCTCGGAGCATCCTCTCCTGGTGAGTGAACTCCACTTGAGCTTCTTCCATGTCCTCATGCAGCAGTGGGGAAAAGACAAAAATAAAATAAGACAGTACTTGTTTAGCAGTCATTTCTCCAAAAGTCCCTGATAAATCTGAGCTACACCCAGGAGAACAAAACTAATATTCAGATATGTGACCAAATGGCCTCCGAGAGAGAGAGAAACCCGCAACGTAGAGCGGTATAAGTCACTTTCTCGTTCATACAACATGAAATTCCCGAGCAGGTTACATTTGATTACTCAGATATCAAGGCAGCAGATTTTCCCCCATCACTTTCTACTCTGATCCATTCACACCTGCTTCACTCAACAGCCCTTCATTATTATGGAGCCTGTTTTTTAGAAAAAAGCATCGTAATTGGAAAAAACTGCTGACCTTCTCCTCTGCAAACGAGCCCAGTTCAAGAGGAAAAAGCCCAGGAGTGGCTTTGTCAATAGACAGAAACTGGGATTGATCGCATGGTGTTTAGGATCCATTGGAATTCCCCATCCAGGTCTGTGACACTTTCATCTTTCATCTACATGAGTCAGATTTAGGATTAAAGTGTTGCTATTAAGTTTGGGACGTGGAGGGGTAGAATATAGGTGGATAAACTCCATTGTGGCTCAGACAGACCCTAGTGCTGCTGGAGTGAGCGGGCTTAATGACAGTGATGGGGAAGGAGGGAATCCCTCAGACTCACCCCGTTTCCTGCCAGTGTTGCAAAGGCTGAAATGATACATTTGTCCCACTCCTGCTCCTCCTCTTTGATATTGAAATAGATTTTTCAATAAGAAAAGTGGTAAAAAGAAAAATACCTGCTGCCCAGCACAACCTGGACCAGTGCGAGAACAACTGGGGATGAGACAATCTGTCACCAAAGGGGGAACTTGGTGACTAACACTCACTCTGCTAGTGCGGGGACAGTATAAATGTGATGGTCAGGGATTGTCCAGAGCAGGAACATTGGTGTCAATTAAGACAGGTCAAAGGGGAAGGTGCGAGCTAACCCCAACCCCTGTGCATGGGCTATGTCAGCACTGCACATATAGCGGGGTGTTTACATTAGGATAGCTACCTCCAGCAGGCTGGAAAATCCTAGAGGAGACAAAGCCCAGGTCAATTTTAGCTCAGTGTATCTACTTGAGGTCACCCCTATTTCCCCCACCTGAGGCTGATGAAAACTCCTGGCCAGAGGGACACATGCTCCCAGGAGAGAGGAGTTGGTAGAAAGGACCACGGGAGTCACCCCAAAGAAGGGCGATCTGCAAAAAGGCAAAAGCGGGGCAACTCATCTCGGGGAGCTGAGAGAACAGGGTGATGCAAATGGTGCAAACAAACCAAAAGGTTGCTATGTGGGAATTAGCAAGCATGTTTTTTAAAAAAAACAAAAAATGCTTCTCAGCCCTACACAAAGTTTTTATGCTGTCTCTCTCTCCTGTGGAGACTCTGATGTCTATTCAGGTGTGAGCTGCGGATGAAACTTTTCCCGCACACCAAGCAGCGATAAGGTCTCTCGCCCGTGTGAATCCTCTGATGTATGATAAGGGCAGAACTCACACTGAAGCCTTTCCCACACTCACAGCATTGATAAGGTGTCTCGCCTGTGTGGCTTGTCTGATGGGCGCTAAGGTTTGATTTCTGACTGAACAGTTTCCCGCACTCATAGCACTCATAGGGGCGCTCTCCCGTGTGGATTCTCTGATGTCTAGTAAGGTCTGACTTGACAGTGAATTTTTTCCCACACTCGTGGCATTCATAGGGGCGCTCTCCTGTGTGGATCCTCCAATGTGTAACAAGGGCTGACCTCTGCGTGAAAGTTTTCCCGCACTCAGAGCATTTATAGGGGATCTGTCCCATGTGGATTCTCTGATGTCCAATAAGTTCTGACTTGACAACGAAGCTTTTCCCGCACTCACAACATTTATACGGTCGCTCCCCTGTGTGGATCCTCTGATGTCTAATAAGGGCTGAGCTCTGAGTGAAGCTTTTCCCGCACTCGCAGCATTCATGGGGCCTCTCTCCTGTGTGGATCCTCTGATGATTAATTAGGTCTGAGTTGACAGTGAAGCTTTTCCCGCACTCACAGCATTCATAGGGTCGCTCTCCTGTGTGGATCCTCTGATGTATAATAAGACCTGAGCTCCGAGTGAACTTTTTTCCGCACTCACAGCATGTATAGGGTCGCTCTCCTGTATGGGTCCTCTGGTGATTAATAAGAGCTGAGCTGTCAGTGAAGGTTTTCCCACACTCACAGCACTCATGCGGTCGCTCTCCTGTGTGGATCCTCTGATGTCTAATAAGGGCAGAACTCAGAGTGAAGTTTTTCCCGCACTTGCCGCACTCGTGGGGTCTCTCTCCCGAGTGGATCCTGTGATGCCGAATAAGGTGAGAGCTCTGGCTGAAGCTTTTCCCACACACACCGCATCCATAGGGCCTCTCTCCTGTGTGGATTCGCTTGTGTTTCATAAGGTCCGAGTGGCTACTGAAGTGTTTCCCACACTCAGTGCATGTGTTTTTTCTCTCTTTTGTAGATATTCTCTGCTGGGCTGTGATTTCCTTGGAGTCCTGGTGAGGCCCCTGACAATTAATGGATTTGCCCACTTTCTCCCTGGGCTGGTTTCCCTGCTCCCCCTCTGGCCTGTGCTGGCTCTCACAGGCTTTCCCCTTCACACGACACCTGGCCACATTCCCTTTCGATCCTTGCGGTAATCCCCCATGTGCTTCCATATGCTCAGCATCTTCCTGCTGAGGATTCAGCTCCTTGTTCTCATTCACCATCCCAGCACCTGCTAGGATAGAGGGAGAAACCTCAAACAGGGGTGGAAAAGGGGAAAACAAACCAAAATTAGAGCTAGAGAGACAGAAAAAAATCTAGTAGCTGAATTCTCCAAAACTCTTCTCCTTAGGGGAGAGAGGAGGGGAACAATTCTGCCTCCACATCCCATCAGGGAGGGAGCTGCTGCTGGGTGTCAGTCAGGATGGGTAGGAAGCCGTGAGTGATAGCTGCCCATAGGGTACAAGGCCTCCTGGGGATACTCCTGAACTCCGAGAGCTCCCAAGGCCTTTTTAGGGAGTCCCAGGTATTTCCTTCAGCCACAGAGTGTATTTGAATTGATTAAATCATCCCTCACATTCACAGGCACCTCTTGTGATCCCTCCTTCCTCAGAGCCCTGGAGATCCAGGACCCACAGCTCCTCCCCTTGTTCCAGCTGGGAGATCACATCAGGTTTGGAAATGGGAAAACTGGCTGAGGGGAAAGAAAACAAGGGAGATCAGGGGAGTTCATGTGACATTTGTCACAAAGTCTATTACTTTAACCCCAGCCCATTTTAAAACAGTCAAATCCTGGGGGCAGCTCCTCAGGTGTTCAAAGGTGCAGGACACTCTGCGTAGGAGGGATTTAACCATCCCCATCTCTGCTGGGAACACACACAGCCAGATACTGCTCATAGAATCATAGGGTTGGAAGAGACCTTGGGACGTCACCTAGTCCGATCCCCTGCTCAAAGCAGGATCAACCCCCACTAAACCATCCCAGCCAGGACTTTAAGCTGGGCCTTAAAAACCTCTAAGGATGGAGATTCCACCCCACCAGGGAACCCGTTCCAGTGCTTCACCACCCACCTAATGAAACAGTGTTTCCTAATATCCAACCTAGACCTCCCCCACTGCAACTTGAGACCTTTGCTCCTTCTTCTGTCATCTGCCACCACTGAGACCAGCCAAGCTCCATCCTCTTTGGAACCCCCCCCTTCAGGTAGTTGAAGGCTGCTATCAAATCCCCGCTCACTCTTCTCTTCTGCAGACTAAATAACCCCTGTTCCCCCAGCCTCTCCTCATAAGTCCTGTGCCCCAACCCCCTGATCATTTTTGTTGCCCTCCACTGGACTCTCTCCAAGGTGTCCACATCCCTTCTGTAGTGGGGGGCCCAAAACTCCAGGTGTGGCCTCACTAGTGCTGAATACAGGGGAATAATCACTTCCCTCCATCTGCTGGCAACACTCCTACTAATACAGCCCAGTATACCATTGGCCTTCTTGGCAATGCAGCTCCTAAAACACAGAGTCAGTAACTCCGTGTTCCAGGAAGTAAAGACTCCAGCCAGAGCGGAAGTCATCCTGGATCTGCTTTTGAATCAGAGAGAAACAACGGGAGAGGTGTTGGAAAGCCGGGACCGGTGAGCACGGACTGGAGGGATTCAGCACAGTAAGGAAAAGGAGGGTCTGGGGGCATCACTGAATGTCATATCCCAGGGGCTTGTCTACACCTGAGACCCAGTGACTGTCCTGCTGTAGTGCATCAGTGTAGACGCTCACTACAGTAACGGGAAAGGTTCTCCCATCAGCGTAGATCATCCACCTCCGCGAGAGGCAGTAGAGAGCTTGACGGAAGCATTATTTTCTGTTTAAAGACCAACTTTTCCAACTACCCTAAATTCCACATGTTTATTTGGATTCTCTTGAAATTAGCAGGGCACATTTTTTCATGGGCATTCAGGGAAGGGTTAGTGGTTCAACTAGGGGGAGATTTGTTAAAGAGATACCTAAGATACAGCCCCCCCCGCCCCATCTCCTTTGGCAGCTGTTTTACAAAATCATCTTCCTCTTGTCATATTTTCTTACCCACAGCTGGGGCTGAAACTACAGTTCTCTTTGTCCCCAGACTGATTTCTGTCACTTGGCATTTATCTCAGGTAGTACGTAGCCCCTACTGCCTCTTTGGGTTGGCTCAAGAGGGTCTATGTTGCAGCCATTGAACCTAAACCACACCCCTGAATTTGAGATGGAGCCCAACCGCTGATAGTTTCAGACAATGTGTGTTGTGCCTTTTTCTTGCATTCTGTGGAAGTTTTCCCCTCTGATTCCAAAATATGTGGGTTCAGTTCTATTTTAAAGTGCTCTAAAGTCCACATGCAGAGTTTTGCCCGGTCTGTACTTACAAGTTTTGCCAGCGTAGCACTGGCAGTTAGCAGTGTGATTTTTACACCCCTAACCATCACAGCTGTGCTAGGAAAAGGTGTAAGGTAGACACAGTTATAGTGGCAAAAAATCCATTTTAAAAAAAAATCAGGGTAGAAGACCCATAAAGTACATTAATGCAGAGTTAAGATTGCCCAGTGCGGCCTCGTGTCCTTCCAGCATATGGATGGGAGCAAAACTTAAACCTCTGAAAACTAGGCGATACCTGCAACACAACCTTAACTCTGCCCTTCTCTAATCCTTGAGTAGGCACTAGCCACTGGAAACAGTTCAGAAAGATTGGTGCAAAGGTTTACAAACTACGAAGGTCAGTGGCATCTTCTCCATCTCAGGAAGTCTTCAGGTCAAGACTGGATGCCTTTCCGGAAGATGATTTAATCAAACACAAGGTATTCAGCTCAACTTGGCAGCATCTGGATGAAATTCTGTAGCCTGTGTTATACAGCAGGCCAAATTAGATGTTTGAATAGTCCTTTCTGGCCATAAAATCTATGAATCTACAATAGACACAAGGAAGGACTAAGAGAACCTGTCAGCGTTTGTGTTGTGTTGCACAGATGGGAATACCGGCATTTATCCACATGCCCTCCAGCTGCGTGCAGTGTAGCTGTAATTGAAAGGTGGGGGGATTAGTTGGAGCAGCTTGGCAGAGCTGTGACTGTGGGATGAAGAGAGGTACATGTGAACCCTGAGGGACCAAGTGTGCCTCATTTCCTTGCTGTGTGTTGTAGGTTGTCAGTGAAGGTGCACCAGGGTGTGTTCTTGTCACGGAGATTGCCAGCAGCCTGGGGGCTACTTCTAGCAGACTCCAAGGTTGATCAATGGCAAAGTGAAGACAATAACTCAGAAGGACACCTCATGGTGAGGGGAGGGGAGTGTGTAGCGAGGAGGCCTGGCCTCCCTCAGAGCTAGACCCTGAAGGACCATAACCCATCCTTTGGGCTTCAGAATCGGGAAAGCCATGCCCACCCCACCGGACGTGGAGGGGCAGGACAGGAAGCGGAAGTACAAAAGGATGGCCATTATTTCCGCTGGAGCTGCAGAGGGAGATGGATGCTTCCCCCCTGTTGCCGGAGCAGGACGTTGACTGGGAGCTCCCAGGACTGCTGCCGGACACCTGGCTAGAGCTCCCAGGGCCGCTGGTTGAGCAAGGTGCTGACAAACACCTGGGGCTACCGCTGACC
The DNA here is from genome assembly GCF_009764565.3 of Dermochelys coriacea. NCBI lineage: Eukaryota > Metazoa > Chordata > Testudines > Dermochelyidae > Dermochelys > Dermochelys coriacea. The sequence continues at coordinate 2,434,573 of NC_050095.1, read as the reverse complement.
ACCCATCCCGGGGAGACAGAGGACACCTACAGCATGGAGGTGCCCAACTTGGGGGAGGTAGGAAGTAGCCCAGAGAAACTACAGGACCGTCTGGTTGGGCCTTGGCCTGACAGGTTGGCGTGCAGTGGGTGGATCCCCGCTGACCCGGTGGTGCAACACTCCGCCACTGTTAGGGCCCTGGGCTGGGACCCGGTAGAGCAGGGTTGGCCTGGGTCTGCCTGCCACCTCACCCCTGGGGTGGCAACCTCCCCACCTTAGGCCAGAAGGCCTATGTCTGGTGCTCACCCTTGCCAGAGCCCCTAACTGCCTGCTAGCCCATCCTGACTAAGGGCCTGGGCTCGTATACTGTGGTCCTCTGCCCTGTTTGCAAGCCAGAGCCCCTAACTGCTTGCTGCCCCGCTCTGCCTGAGGGCAGGGGTTCACAGACTCACTATTGCTCAGCCAGGATCAAGTGGCTGAGCAGTCTAAAGGCTGCTAATTCCCCACTAATTGATTGCAGTGCTAAGGGCTGGACAGCACGGAAACATGGCCTCCCCCAGGGCTAGACCCAGAGAGATGGCCACGCAGGCTTGCAGAGTGGTATTGGTTTGCAAATCTGAGCTGGTGAGCGTGGAGTAGGCTCAGTGTTTGAGTGAGGAAGCTTCTGTTTGTTACGCTGGACCTAAATCCAAATTTGGCTTTAGCAAAGAGAAGTTGTTAGACTTTGTGCTACACCCAGAGTGTTCTGTAGCACGGAAGTACATGCTAGTGTGTGTGTGTGTGTCATTGTGGGGTGTTGGGAACCTTAACTCTGCATTTCCCCCTCTAAGAATCGAGGGGACAGGAATCCTTACCCAGCGAGGTCACATTCTCATAGTTCTCCTGCATGACATCTCTGCAGAGGGCTCTCTGAGCGGGGTCCAGCAGAGCCCACTCTTCCCTGGTGAAATACACAGCCACCTCCTCGAAGGTCACCGGCCCCTGAAAGAGCAAGAGTCCAACACTCAGGACCTGCTGCCCCACTCACAGCCCCACTATTCGTGGGGGAGAGGAACATAAGAACAGCCATACTGGGCCAGACCAAAGGTCTATCTAGCCCAGTGTCCTGACTTCTGACAGTGGCCAGTGCCAGGTGCCCCAGAGGGAATGAACAGAACAGGTCATCATCAAGTGATCCATTCCCTGTCGCCCATTCCCAGCTTCTGGCAAACAGAGCTAGAGAAATGCATCCGATGAAGTGAGCTGTAGCTCACGAAAGCTTATGCTCTAATAAATTTGTTAGTCTCTAAGGTGCCACCGGTACTCCTTTTCTTTTTGCGAATACAGACTAACACGGCTGCTACTCTGAAACCTGAGAGCTAGAGACACCGTCCCTGCCCATCCTGGCTAATAGCCATTGATGGACCTGTCCTCCATGAACTTATCTAGTTCTTTTTAGAACCCTGTAATAGCCTTGGCCTTCACAACATCCTCTGGCAAAGAGTTCCACAGGTTGACTGTGCGATGTGTGAAGGAATACTTTTTTTTTGTTTGTTTTTAAACCTGCGGCCTATTGATTTCATTTGGTGACCCCTAGTTCTTGTGTTATGAGAAGTACATAATACTTCCTTATCTACTTTCTCCACACCAGGCATGATTTTATAGACCTTGATCATATCTCCCCTTAGCAGTCTCTTTTCCAACCTGAAAATTCCCAGTCTTATTAATCTCTCCTCATACGGAAGCCGTTCCATTCCCCTAATCATTTTTGTTGCCCTTTTCTGAATGTTTCCCAATTCCAATAGATCTTTTTTGAGATGTGGCAACCACATCTGCATGCAGTATTCAAGGTGTGGATGTACCATGGATTTATATAGAGGCAACATATTTTCTGCCTTATTATCTATCCCTTTCTTAATGATTCCCAACATTCTGGTCGCTTTTTTGACGGCTGCTGCACATTGAGTGGATGTTTTCAGAGAATTATCCGCAAGGACGCCAAGATCTCATTCTTGAGTGGAAACCGGTAATTTAGACCCCATCATTTTATACGTATAGTTGAGATTGTTTTCCAATGTGCATTACTTTGCATTTATCAACACTGAATGTCATCTGCCATTTTGTTGCCCAGTCACCCAGTTTTGAGAGATCCCTTTATAGCTCTTCAGAGTCTGCCTGGGTCTTAACTATCTTGAGTAGTTTTGTATCATTTGTAAATTTTCCACCTCACTGTTTACAACTTTTCCCAGATCATTTATGAATACGTTGAATAGGACTGGTCCCAGAACAGACCCCTGGGGGACACCACTATTTACCTCTCTCCATTCTGAAAACTGACCATTTATTCCTACCCTTTGTTTCCTATCTTTTAACCAGTTACAATCCATGAGAGAACCTTCCCTCTTATCCCATGACAGCTTACTTTATGTAAGAACCTTTGGTGAGGGACCTTGTCAACGGCTTTCTGAAAATCTAAGTACACTATATCCACTAGATTCCCCTTGGTCCACATGCTTGTTGACCCCCTCAAAGAATTCTAGCAGATTGGTGAGGCAGGATTTCCCTTTACTAAAACCATGTTGACTCTTCCCCAACAAATTATGTTCATCTGTGTCTGACAATTTTATTCTTTTACTAAAAAGAAAAGGAGTACTTGTGGCACCTTAGAGACTAACAAATTTATTAGAGCATAAGCTTTCGTGAGCTACAGCTCACTTCATCGGATGCATTTGGTGGAAAAAACAGAGGAGAGATTTATACACACACACACACACACACACACAGAACATGAAACAATGGGTTTATCATACACACTGTAAGGAGAGTGATCACTTAAGATAAGCCATCACCAGCAGCGGGGCGGGGGGGGAGGAGGAAAACCTTTCATGGTGACAAGCAAGGTAGGCTAATTCCAGCAGTTAACAAGAATATCTGAGGAACGGGGGGGGGGAGAAATAACATGGGGAAATAGTTTTACTTGATGTAATGACTCATCCATTCCCAGTCTCTATTCAAGCCTAAGTTAACTGTATCCAGTTTGCAAATTAATTCCAATTCAGCAGTCTCTCGTTGGAGTCTGTTTTTGAAGCTTTTTTGTTGAAATATAGCCACTCTTAGGTCTGTGATCGAGTGACCAGAGAGATTGAAGTGTTCTCCGACTGGTTTTTGAATGTTCTAATTCTTGGCGTCTGATTTGTGTCCATTCATTCTTTTACGTAGAGACTGTCCAGTTTGGCCAATGTACATGGCAGAGGGGCATTGCTGGCACATGATGGCATATATCACATTGGTAGATGCGCAGGTGAACGAGCCTCTGATAGTGTGGCTGATGTGATTAGGCCCTATGATGGTATCCCCTGAATAGATATGTGGACAGAGTTGGCAACGGGCTTTGTTGCAAGGATAGGTTCCTGGGTTAGTGGTTCTGTTGTGTGGTTGCTGGTGAGTATTTGCTTCAGATTGGGGGGCTGTCTGTAAGCAAGGACTGGCCTGTCTCCCAAGATCTGTGAGAGTGATGGGTCGTCCTTCAGGATAGGTTGTAGATCCTTGATGATGCGTTGGAGAGGTGTTTTAGTTGGGGGCTGAAGGTGATGGCTAGTGGCGTTCTGTTCTTTTCTTTGTTGGGCCTGTCTTGTAGTAGGTGACTTCTGGGTACTCTTCTGGCTCTGTCAATCTGTTTCTTCACTTCAGCAGGTGGGTATTGTAGTTGTAAGAATGCATGATAGAGATCTTGTAGGTGTTTGTCTCTGTCTGAGGGGTTGGAGCAAATGCGGTTATATCGCAGAGCTTGGCTGTAGACAATGGATCGAGTGGTATGATCTGGATGAAAGCTAGAGGCATGTAGGTAGGAATAGCGGTCAGTAGGTTTCCGATATAGGGTGGTGGTTATGTGACCATCGCTTATTAGCACCGTAGTGTCCAGGAAGTGGATCTCTTGAGTGGACTGGTGCAGGCTGAGGTTGATGGTGGGATGGAAATTGTTGAAATCATGGTGGAATTCCTCAAGGGCTTCTTTTCCATGGGTCCAGATGATGATGTCATCAATGTAGCGCAAGTAGAGTAGGGGCATTAGGGGATGAGAGCTGAGGAAGCGTTGTTCTAAGTCAGCTATACACCACTTTCTACAAGCCATTACCCTCTGATCCCACTGAGATTTACCAAAAAACTACAGCATTTGCTCAAGAAACTCCCTGAAAAAGCACAAGAACAAATCCGCACAGACACACCCCTAGAACCCCAACCTGGGGTATTCTATCTGCTATCCAAGATCCATAAACCTGGAAATCCTGGACGCCCCATCATCTCAGGCATTGGCACCCTGACAGCAGGATGGTCTGGCTATGTAGACTCCCTCCTCAGGCCTTTCATTACCAGCCCTCCCAGCTATCTTCGAGACACCACCGATTTTCCTGAGGAAACTACAGTCCATTGGTGATCTTCCTAAAAACACCATCCTGGCCACTATGGATGTAGAAGCCTCTACACCAACATTCCACACGAAGATGGACTACAAGCCGTCAGGAACAGTATCCCCGATACTGTCACGGCTAACCTGGTGGCTGAACTTTGTGACTTTGTCCTCACCTATAACTATTTCACATTTGGGGACAATGTATACCTTCAAATCAGCGGCACTGCGATGGGTACCCGCATGGCCCCACAGTATGCCAACATTTTTATGGCTGACTTAGAACAACGCTTCCTCAACTCTCGTCTCCTAATGCCCCTACTCTACTTGCATAGAAGGTTTTCTTCCCCCCCCCCCCCCCGCTGCTGGTGATGGCTTATCTTAAGTGATCACTCTCCTTACAGTGTGTATGATAAACCCATTGTTTCATGTTCTCTGTGTGTGTGTATATAAATCTCCCCTCTGTTTTTTCCACCAAATGCATCTGATGAAGAGAGCTGTAGCTCACGAAAGCTTATGCTCAAATAAATTTTAGTCTCTAAGGTGCCACAAGTACTCCTTTTCTTTTTGCGAATACAGACTAACACGGCTGCTACTCTGAAACCTGTGATTCTTTTACTAGAGTTTCAACCCCTTTGCCCGGTACTGACGTCCGGCTTACCAGCCTGTAGTTGCCCGGATCACCTCTGCAGCCCTTTTTAAAAATTGGCATCACATTAGCTACCCTCCAGTCATTTGGTACAGAAGCTGATTTAAATGATAGGTCACAGACTACAACTAGTAGTTCTGCAATTTCACAGTTGAGTTCCTTCAGAACTCTTGGGTGAAAACCATCTGGTCCTGGTGACCTATTTACTGTTTAGTTTATCAATTTGTTCCCAACCCTCCCTTAATGACATCTCAATCTGGGACAGTTCCTCAGATTTGTCACCTAAAAAGAATGGCTCAGGGTTGGGAATCTCCCTCACATCCTCAGCCATGAAGACCAATCCAAAGAATTCATTTAGTTTCTCCACAATGGCCTTAACATGGAGTGCTCCTTTAGCACCTTGATCGTCCAGTGGCCCCACTGGTTATTTAGCAGGCCTCCTGCTTCTGATGTATTTAAAAGTTTTAATATTACTTTGAGTCTTTGTCTAGCTGTTCTTCAAATTCTTTTTTGGCTTTCCTAATTATATTTGTACACTTCACTTGCCAAAGTTTATGCTCCTTTCTGTTTTCCTCACTAGGATTTCACTTCCACTTTTTAAAGGATGCCTTTTTGCCTCTCACTGCTTCTTTTACTTGGTTGTTTAGCCACGGTGGCACTCTTTTTTGGTTCTTTTACTATGTTTTTTTTTAAATTTGGGGTGTACATTGAAGTTGAGCCTCTATTATGGGGTCTTTAAAAAGTTTCTATGCAACTTGCAGGGATTTCACTTTTGACACTGTACCCTTTTTTGTGTAGTTCTCATCTCTGAAATTAAATGCTACAGTGTTGGGTTGCTGTGGTGTTTTCCCCAATACAGGGATGTTAAATGTAATTATATTATGGTCACGGTTACCAAAGAGTCCAGCTATATTCACCTCTTGCACCAGATCCTGTGCTTCACTTAGGACTAAATCAAGAATTGACTCTTCTCTGGTGGGTTCCAGGACCAGCTGCTCCAAGAAGCAGTCATTTAAGGTGTCAAGAAACTTTATCTCTGCATCCCGTCCTGAGGTGACAGGTACCCAGTCAATAGGGGGATAATTGAAATCCCCCATTATTATTATTGAGTTTTTTTTATTTTAATAGCCTCTCTAATCTTCCTGAGCATTTCACAGTCACTATCATGATCCTGGTCAGGTGGTCGGTAATATATCCCTACCGCTATATTCTCATTACTCAAGCATGGAATCTATCCCCACCAGCACGACCTGTTCTGTCCTTCTGATATATTTTGTACTCTGGTCCCATTTATGTCCCATTGATTATCCTCATTCCACCAAGTTTCTGTGATGCCTGTTATATCAATATCCTCATTTAATACAAGGCACTCTAGTTCACCCATCTTATTATTTAGACTCCTAGCATTGGTATATAGGCACTTTAAAAATGTGTCACTTTTTAGCTGTCTGCTGTTATGATATAATTGAAAGGGACTCTTTTTTTCATTTGACTCTTTCTCATCAGATCCTACCTATATTTTATCATCTTCCAGCCTCTCCTCCTTCCTAGGACATAGAGAATCTCCAATAATAGATCCTCCCCTAAGGGATGTCTCTGTCCGACCACGTGCTCACAGCATCCAGGAAACACCAGCGTGAGGGGATGAAGAGAGAGCCCCTCCTCTCTCCCAGCAGATCCATCACACACCTACTAGTCACAGACTGATAAGGAGCTGGTGCCCCTAGCAGGATGCAGGGAGAGCTCCCTGGTAGGGAGCCCAACACCCTCAGCATTGTGAGGAGCTGGATATGAAGGGAGGGGAATCTCCCCAAACCTTACTGGTGGGAGCCCCCTTCATATGTCACTGCACCCGCTGGTGAGTCAGGTCAGGCTCCAGCACTGGGAGTCTGGTCAGTTTTCCCAGCTCCATGTAAGTGGGTTATTTCCTGTGCCACAAATGAGGGCATTTCCACCTCCGAACCTCATGGGTCTGTTCCTAGAATCTAGGCCACTTATTAAACTAGTCCTGACAGGTTTGCCACCCCCTGTCCTCCTCCCCCCCTTACTCCACCCTGTGCATTTCCTGCCCCACTCCAACCTCCAAACCAGACGGTGCAAACCTTCCCATCTCCAGAGTATTTGCTGTCCCTCTCTCTCCTGCAGGACCCCACCAGACACCCCCCCCCAGATAATCCCTACCTGAACGGGTTCCTCTGCAGCCACTTCTCTCCCCTGTCCCATGGGAGGACGGGATGAACTGGAGCGAAATGTGGATGTCATTCTGCAGCCTGGGAGGGTGAGAAGGGCAGTTGGGGGGGGGTTTCAGAACAGGCTTTAGCTAATTTCACATCACGCTTCCCACAGGCCCTTGCCCTGAAGACAGACATCCTACATTCTGCCATGCTGGGAAATTACTTGATCTCTTTATTCCAGTGTAGACCTGGCCCCTCCTGCCAGGCTAAGCCCACAGAGAGATTTTTCAGCCTCCCCAGTAACAAATTCTCTGAATAAAATGCTAGAAAAGAGCAGTACCAAAGGGACTGGGCAGGCTCCATGGGGGACGCTGGCTCTTCCCTTGCCCCCGGCCCTGTTGCTGGCAGAGAACGCCCCCCCCATCCCCACCCCAGAGTCAGCCTGTCTCAGGGCTCCCCACACAGCCCTCCCCCATCCCCACCCCAGAGTCAGCCTGTCTCAGGGCTCCCCACACAGCCCCCCCATCCCTGACCCAGGGCAACGATTTCCCACCTAAACAAACACAAATTAGTGCAGATCAAATGGGTAGGGAACCCCCCCCCCCACGGGAGGAGATTTTAAATGGACATTTGAGAATTACGGAGAGACCGGGGGGAATCAGGCGAGACGAGAGAGCGGATCAGGTGAGGGGAAAGGGGGGGGCGCAGGGGATCGCCCCGGAGTTTATAGCCACGTGTGAGATACGGAGAGAAAAGGGGACGAACCGGAGGGAATTTGTATCGGGGGGGGGGGGTGAGAGGCAGGTGGCACAAACAGGGACAGGATCCAATTAACTCCCCCCCCCTTCCCCCGCCCGCCACTTCTCCCCCGGGAATTTCCTGGCTGCACAGAGACAGTTCAACCCCCCCCCCCCCGCCCGCCGCAACTCCGGCTTCTCCCCTCCCTGCCCGACACCCCCCTCCGGCCCCCCAGGGGACCCCCCCCGCCGGGCCCCAGTCTCCGCCCCCCCCCATCCCAGCAGTGCCGGGGGCAGATCCTGGCGGCGGCTCCACTGGGGCTGAGGCAGCTCCGGTTCCCTGGGGGCAGAGAGTCACTTTCCTGCCCCCCCCCCTGGGGTCTCTCACTCACCGGGGGGCTCCGGCTCCGGCGCGGGGGCTGGGGCGGGCAGAGCCCGGGGCTAGTCCCAGCTGCAGAAAGCCCCCCCCGGCCGGGCACGGAGGGGTTAATGACGCCCCCCCCGCACAGAGCCCCGGGGGGGGGGCAGCAGCGGCTCGGCCCGGGCTCCCGGGTCACACGGAGGCCGCCGCAGCGTCTGGTCCGACGGTCCCAAGCCCCGCCCCCAGGAGCTGCCCCGCCCCCGGCCCCTGCCCGAGCCCCGCCCCCAGGAGCTGCCCCGCCCCCGGCCCCTGCCCGAGCCCCGCCCCCAGGAGCTGCCCCGCCCCCGGCCCCTGCCCGAGCCCCGCCCCCAGGAGCTGCCCCGCCCCCGGCCCCTGCCCGAGCCCCGCCCCCAGGAGCTGCCCCGCCCCCGGCCCCTGCCCGAGCCCCGCCCCCAGGAGCTGCCCCGCCCCCGGGCTCTGGGCTTTGTTCTCCCGGCCCCGCCCCCCCCAGCTGCCGCAGCCCGGCCGGGGCCGGGGGCGGGGCGAGCGGAGCCAGGCGAGCAGGGCGGAGCCGCAGATTGGCCGGGTCAAGATACAAAATGTCTCTGCCGCCGGAACAATGGGGCGGCGCAGGATCGGGCCCGGGGGCTCCAGCCCCTCCCCCCCGCAGGATCGGGCCCAGGGACGCCAGCCCCTCCCCCGTCGCAGGATCGGGCCCGGGGGCTCCAGCCCCGCAACCCCGCAGGATCGGGCCCAGGGACGCCTGCCCCTGCCCCCCGCAGGATCGGGCCCGGGGACGCCAGCCCCTCCCCCGTCGCAGGATCGGGCCCGGGGGCTCCAGCCCCTCCCCCCCGCAGGATCGGGCCCAGGGACTCCAGCCCCTGCCCCTCCCCCCCGCAGGATCGGGCCCGGGGACTCCAGCCGGAGCCGGAGCAGGGTCAGCCTCTCCCACGTGCTCAGTCACATCTGCTGAAGCTGCAGCAGCGGCCCTGGCCGGGGGAGGATGAAAATCTGTTCACCAGCCCCGAGCGGATCCAGGGCGCAGAAGGGTCTGGCTGGTTCCCCACCGGGAGCTGGGAGACTCGGGCTGTGCTGCTTGACACCTGTGGGTGACTTTCCGCCAGGGGCTCCTTTGAACCCAGGTTTAGCCTGGGTGCACCCAGCTAGTTGGATAATGCAACCAACTGATGCCCCTGGCTATGTTCCTGGACCTCCCCTGAAGCCGTGTGCCAATGCATCTCGGTCATTCTTTGACGTTTCTGTGACAACCTCTGGCTTTTTTCTAACATGAGAAATAATTTGTCAGGTCCTAACTTTTCACTTTGGGCCGGTCTGCGGGCCGGCTGAATTCTCCACCCCTCGCCGTCTTCATAAGTCCAGCCTGGATATCTTCTAGAAGAGATCGTCTAGCCTAGGCCGACGTTCTGGGTTCGACGGAGATATTATTGGGGTGTGTTACCGCGGCCTGTGTTAGCCACAAGGTCAGACTAGATGAGCGTAATGGTTAGAGATTTACGCGGATGCAAAATCTGTGTCCACATCCGATCCGCAGAAATGGTCCGTGGATATAAAGCGGATATCTGCAGATTTCCAGGGCTCTAAGTTTGTATCCGCATCCGAGCCGTGAACATCGGTGTTAGTGAAGTTGTGCGTTCCCTGCCGCCAGGCCCCTTTTGTGCCACCTGTGGTGTTGGCACCATCTGTCCCATTTACTTTCTGCAGACTCGGGCCGGCCCCCACCAGTGCGAAGTGCCAGGCTTGGCGCACCGCCGATGGCTGGCGTGGCTCTTAATGTGCCCTGCTGACTGGGGGATGCAGTGGCCACCCCAGTGGCAAAGCCCAGCCCAGTCCCAGTGCCCCGGATGCACTGACAGAGACATGCCCCAAACCACACTAGCCTACATGCCCCTCCTGCAGGGTGGGACTGGCCTGGGCTCGCGGCGGCTGGGTCCCACTTGCTGGGAGGGGGTGTGGGTGGTCGTGTCCTCACCGCGATTGAAGCTGGCTGCCCCCATCCCGCTGACAGGCTCGCTGTGGGGCTGTGTCTGGGCCAGCTGAGCCTCAAGCTCTGAGAGCCCCGAGGGGGGAGGGACTCAGAGACTCACATGTTACAGTCCCCAGCCGCTGAGCTGGGCCATCAAAGCATTTAATTGCAGTGTAGACGTACCCCAGAGAGCTCAGTGGGGCTGATGAGGAGGCTCCAAGGTAGGCACTACTGGGGACGGGAGCCGCAAATTGGGAGCATCTTCACCTGACCCCCTCTTCCCCAAGCAGCCACTTGTGGGGGGCAGGGCCACCTAGCTGGGGCAGCTGCTAGGATCAGAGGGAGGGTCCTTGGGGCTGGCGGTATGGGAGGGAGTTAGGGGTGCGGGAGTGAAGTACAGGTTGAGGGGCAGGGGACTGGGGTGCAGGAGGGGGTGACGGCTCTGGCTGGGGGTGTGGGCTCTGAGGTGGGGCCAGGTATTAGGGGTCCAGAAGGGGGCTCTTCTGTGGGGAGTGGGACCAAGAAGTTTGGAGTGTGAGAGGAGGCTCCAGGCTGGGGCTGGGAGTTGGGGTGCGGGAGGGGGTACAGGCTGTGGGTCAGAAATGAGGGATTCAGGGTGTGGGAGGGGGTTGTGGGCTGAGGCAGAGGGTTGAGGTGCGGAAAGGGGGTGAGGGCTCTGGCTGGAGATGCCAAGGATCGGGGTTTGGGGTGCAGGAGGGGGCTCCGGGCTGGCGCGGAATAATTTGGAGTGCGGGAGGGGTTAGGGTTAGGGACCCTAGAGGCTACAAAGCTGGCTGTAGATCCTGATTAGACCTTAAAGGCACAGCATTTAGGTGGCAGTATGTCTTCACAGCAGACTTAGCCTAGGTTTTCACCTGGGTGTTGCTCTAGAATCATAGAATATCAGGGTTGGAAGGGACCTCAGGAGGTCATCTAGTCCCACCCCCTGCTCAAAGCAGGACCATCCCCAATTTTTGCCCCAAATGGCCTCTTCAAGGATTGAACTCACAACTCTGGGTTTAGCAGGCCAATCAATGCTCAAACCACTGAGCTACCCCTCCCCCAGGGTTGGAAGGGACCTCAGGAGGTGTCTAGTCCAGCCCCCTGCTCAAAGCAGGACCAACCCCAACTAAATCATCCCAGCCAGGGCTTTGTCAAGCCGGGCCTTAAAAACCTCCAAGGATGGAGATTCCACCCCCACCTTGGGGAACCCCTTCCCGTACTTCCCCCCCCCCGACCTGCCCCCGTCCACAGATAAAATGCTGCCAGCTGGGCTTGGTGGGGCTTTCAATCCAGGTGCCTGGCCTGGCTCGGGGGTGAGAATCCAGGTGCGGGTAACCCCCCTGCCCCTCCCCCAACACACGCACACACTTTGCAAGGAGGATGCAGGCTAAACCACTCGGTTGCTCTCAGCCCCCCAAGTGCCTTCCCACAACTCCCCCTGCACCCTCATCACTGCAGCCTCCCTTTTCTCCCCGTGGTGAACACGGCAGACAGCAGTGCCCACGGCAGACAGCAGTGCCATGCCCCGAATGTGGAGTCACACCATTTCCAACCCATCATGCCAAGACAAGGTTTCCCTCGGTCCACTGAGACGGACTCACCCCATGGCACAGCACAGAGAACTGGGGGATATTCCCCCCATATGCCCTAGAGCCACAAACGGGAGGGCACAGCACCAGTAACCTGAGTCTGGATTTGCAGTGTGGCCACTCGCACCCAGGCTAGACTAAAAGAGTGCCGATCACCCCAGCCAACTGCAAGCGAGGCATGCCAGTGCTGACTAGGATATGGTGGCTAGCATATAACTATAACTCATATTAATAATATGTATTATCCGCACCATATATATGTATTAAGCACCAATAACATTAGGTACAAATATTATATCAGTGATCTTACCCAAACTGGCCTAATACCATAATCCCGTTCACTGATGCTAAGTAACCCATAACACCTTGCATCTGGTGAAGTAAATGTTTGTCACAGATGGGAAAATTATCAAAAATCAAGATACGTTCGTTCTCTGTCTTACTACAAGCTAGGGAATTATCTTCACGGATCAGTGCCTGGAATATTAGCATCCCAAACAAAGACGAGCAAGGAAGAGGAAAACAAGGTAGGGAATTATCTTCAGGTATCAGTGCTGGGAATGCTAGCATCCCGGACAAAGAAACCGAACAGAACAAGAAGTTAGAGAACTGGAACGACCTGATGGATTGGGTTTTTGTGACGTGCAAAGAGATGTGTAACTTGTAAAAATCACAGAAATGATACCAGCTGAAATGTGTAAATTGGGGAGCGCACCGTCTGCATGAGGTGAACGTAACATCACTGCATGGGATGGCTCCTTGGAGGTTGGTAGTGTACAGAACCTTTTTCCAGTACCATATTAACAAACCTGACTGACGTTGGGTATTTGGTCTCTTGAGTATATTTCATAATGAACCAAAGTGGGGCCAAGCAATTGACTGTACAATTTAGCAGCAACAGATTTAACACAAGCCAACCAACCTTGACTTACTCATAAGAACGGCCACACTGGGTCAGACAAATGGGCCGTCTAGCCCAGTATCCTGCCTGCCAACAGTGGCCAATGCCAGGTGCCCCAGAGGGAATGAACAGAACGGGCAATGATCGAGTGAGCCATACGCTGCCGTCCACTCCCAGCTTCTGGCACTCCGAGGCTAGGGACACCCAGAACGTGGGGTTGCGTCCCTGCCCATCGTGGTTAACAGCCATTGATGGACTTACCACCTCCCTCGTGTCAGGTGCCGTGCTGCAGAATTGGCAGAGTTGCCATATTGCCCCGTGCAAGGAGGAGGTTGAGGCTTCAAGGGGGGCACGTCTCACGGACTGTAGCACCACAGCAAGCTGAGCCCCCGTGCGAACGCTCATGCAGTGCATTGTGGGAGCATTCACACTATCTATAGCGGGTTTCACTCAGAGGCCAGCAGGCCGCGGCTCGGCAGTCCATACACCCCAAAACGCCTTGAGGGGTGGTAGCTGACTCACAGTCCGAGGACAGGGAGCAGACCCTACCTGGTGTATCATGGGAATGAGCCAGCCTTGTGGTCAGCAGGCCTAGCGGGCAAGTAGCAGACGGTCAAGCCCTAGAGTTCTCCCAAATGGGTGATGGAGAGGGGTAGGGGGACCCGTGCCCTCCTGCTCCACTGGGTCCGGGACCAGGGCCCAAGAGGGAGAGGTGTGAAATGTCTCGCTTACCTCTTAATGATGTGAGCGACTAGTCTCCTATCTCCCTGTTTTGGGGCGTGGGTGCAGCCCCCCACAATGGAGAGCTCCCAATCAGCCCCAGCCACCCACTCAGCTATATGAGCTTTTCCCAGGCCCTGTCCTTGGGACCGGTTATCTTCCCTCAGCAGAGAGTGGGGGAGGGAAAAGGGGCAGGCCCCTACCCTCCAGGTTGGGTTCAGATGCTTTCCTGTGCACCACATCAGGCCCAGAAGCTGCAAACTGGCTCCCACCCTGCAGACGGCGTCTCCCTCACTCTCTCCCCCGCTTGACCCTCAGCGGCCCCTTTCGAGCAGATCCTCCCTTCGGAGGATGCCCCGCAGCTGCCGAGGGGCAGAGCCCTCTCAGACCAGTGCTGTGCCGTCCCTTCCCCACTATCTGTCTTGGGATTGTCCTGGGGTGGTGGGGGGAAATTTCACTGCATCTTAGAGTTTAAGGCCAGAAGGGGACATTGGATCATCTCCTCTGACCTCCTGACTAGCACCTTGTGTGTGTATGGGGGGGGGGAATCCACTGTGAGCAGGGGTGTGTGACAGAAAACGCAAACTGTGACCAGAGGAGAACAAAACAAGAGGCAGAGGCAAAAAAGCCATAAAACCAAACATGGCCTGGGTGCCTAATAACCCTGGGGCGGTGGGACTCTGGTTTATGGACTTGGTGGACCCTAGCCCATGCCGGAGCATCCGCACTGCGTTGTAAACCTGGGTTGATAATTCTTGGCCCCAGGTCTCAGCCATGCCAGCGCATCCATAGACCCACAGGGCTACAAGGGACTGCAAGGGTCATCGGGTCAAACTCCCGCCAAGCTGCAGGATTTATTGTGCCTACACCAGCTCTGACAGATGGCTACCCAGCCTCCAGCCCACATTGCACTATGCAAACCTTCTGACTCGGACCTGCGGCTTGGGCTGCGTCCACACTGCCTAATGACAGAGCTTGGATCTGACTCACAGAACGGGGCTCTGACCTACCCCCATCCCCCGCGAAGTCCTAGGATCTGGGTCCTGACCCAAGTCAGATTGGTCTGTGTGTGGACGACAGGCGGGCTTGGGCTCAAACCTGAGTTACACCCTGGGCTTCATGTGCCGTGTAGACATACCCAGTGTGTCCCTGGGAAAAGCTAGAGAGAGAGGGAGCTTTGGGGACTGTTCGCTAAGGAAGCCTGGGTTCTTCCTACATTTGGAGAAGCAGCCTTTATCCATTCCTGGTAAATAAATCAGACTGCATCAAAAGGAATACCAGACTCCATCGATTTCTGCATCTACCTGGAACGTACCGAGGGCTCTGAAATTTGACTAGCCAACTGGATCAAAAACATGCAACAGTGTGAACCAAGAACTAGTGGAGCAGGACCAATGTCTTCATGGGCCCAGAGTGGGAGAACCCACCTCGCCCTGAGGTGGCTTGGGCTCAATGCACAGGGACTTCCTGTGTGACCCGGGGGAAATCACTCAGACGGGGGCTGGGTAGGTCTGTTCCCCAGGGGGTCACCCCATGCAAATTGGGCTGGTAGGTTTTTAAGCCCAGGAGGAACAGAGTGAGCCATATGCTGCCATCCACTCCCAGCTTCTGGCTCTCTGAGGCTCTGCTCCTAGTCTGACCTGCCTAGCACAGTGATCCCTGAATGGAGGCCAACAACCTCTGGAGGGGCTAGAACCAGATGCACGATCCTGGGTAAAGGTCTTAAAGGTCCATAACTGAATTACCCACCCAGCTAAAACTGGACGCTTTACTTCCAGTTTAGAGTCAATGGGGCCAGACCCCAGCTAGTGTCCATGGGCGTCTCTCATTGGAGTCAATGGGGCCAGATCCCAGCTGGTGTCAATGGGTGTCTCTCCAATGGAGTCAATGGGGCCAGATCCCCAGCCGCTGTCAATGGGTGTCGTTCATTGGAGTCAAAGGGAACAGATCCCAGCTGGTGTCAATGGGCGTCTCTCATTGAAGTCAATGGGGACAGATCCCAGCCGGTGTCAATGGGTGTCTCTCATTGGAGTCAATGGGGCCAGATCCCAGCTGGTGTCAATGGGCATCTCTCCAATGGAGTCAATGGGGCCAGATCCCAGCTGGTGTCAATGGGCGTCTCTCCATTGGAGTCAATGGGGCCAGACCCCAGCCGGTGTCAATGGGTGTCTCTTATTGGAGTCAATGGGGACAGATTCCCAGCCGTGTCAATGGGCATCTCTCCAATGGAGTCAGTGGGGCCAGACCCCAGCTGGGTCAATGGCTGTCTCTCATTGGAGTCAATGGGGACAGATCCCCAGCCAGTTTCAATGGGCGTCTCTCCACTGGAGTCAATGGGGCCAGATCCCAGCTGGTGTCAATGGGTGACTCTCCAATGGAGTCAAAGGGAACAGATCCCAGCCGGTATCAATGGGTGTCTCTCATTGGAGTCAATGTGGCCAGACCCCAGCTGCTGTCAATGGAGTAACACTGATTTTCCTGCCCTCTGAACCAGTGCAGAGATCCACCAGCCAAATCAGCTGAGCTTCCCAGGGTGCCAAAGAGGGGCGGGAATCTGCACAGCAGCATATTTCAGGGCTATTCAAACCCAGCTCCCCCAGTCTCTCCCCTACCTGCCCGCTGTTGACAGCGGCATACCGGGCTGAGCTCTAGTAGATGACCATGGTGAGGAACTTGATAAGCTCAGCTCTGGTTTGCAGTGTGGAGGGGACACCTGATGGGTGGAGAACATGAGACATGCAGTGAGCTAACAGCTAGCATCATCTCTGCCCTGGGGAACAACACACGTCTACACACACACACACAAACGGCTGTCTCAATCCCCCCTTCCCATGCACCACTACAAGCTGGGGACCGACTGGCTAAGCAGCCCGTCTGCAGAAAAGGACCTGGGGATTACAGTGGAGGAGAAGCTGGCTATGAGTCAGCAGTGTCCCCTTGTTGCTAAGAAGGTCAATGGCATTTTGGGCTATATTAGTAGGAGCGTTGCCAGCAGATGGAGGAAAGTGATTATTCCTCTCTACTCATCACTGGTGAGGCCACATCTGGAGAACTGCATCCAGTTTTGGGCTCCCAACTACAGAAGGGATGTGGACAAATTGGAGAGAGTCCAGTGGAGGGCAACGAAAATGATTAGGGGGCTGGAGCACATGATTTATGAGGAGAGGCTGAGGGAACTGGGGTTATTTAGTCTGCAGAAGAGAAGAGTGAGGGGAGATTTGATAGCAGCCTTCAACGACCTGAAGGGGGGTTCCAAAGAGGCTGGAGCTCGGCTGTTCTCAGGGGTGGCAGATGACAGAACAAGGAGCAATGGTTTCAAGTTGCAGTGGGGGAGGTCTAGGTTGGATATTAGGAAACACTATTTCACGAGGAGGGTGGTGAAGCACTGGAATGGGTTGCCTAGGGAGGTGGTGGAATCTCCTTCCTTAGTGGTTTTTAAGGTCAGGCGTGACAAAGCCCTGGCTGGGATGATTTAGTTGGGGTTGGTCCTACTTTGAGCAGGGGGTTGGACTAGATGACCTCCGGAGGTCTCTTCCAACCCTAATCTATGATTCTATGATTCCCCACTAAGAGGAATGGGGCAAATAATGGAAGTTTTGGTTCACAGGCCATACAAGGGGGGAAAAATAATTTTGGGTCCATCTAAAACTAAAATTTTTCATAAACTGAAAGGTCATAATGAAAATCAAAATGTTTCCTTCAGAGAACGTTGAAATGGAACGTTTCCTAGATGCTAAAGCCACTGTGACAATCTACTCTGACCCGTGTAACTTCCCGGAGTTAACTCCTGGTTCAGCTAGAGCAGAGCCTTCAGAAAAATATCCACTCTTGAGCTAAAAATTATCAGTGGTGGAGAACCCACTGCAGTCCTTGGGAAGTTATTCCAGTGGTTGATTCTCCTCCCTGGTAAAAATTTACACCTTCATTCCAGTGGGAATTGGTTTGGCTTCAACTTCCAGCCGCTGGACCTTTCTCTGCTAGATCGAAAAGCCTGTCATCAAATTTTTGTTTCCCACGTGGGTCCTTATACACACTGGTTTTGCCTCTACCCGGAGCAGCGAGACCACAAGGAGAGGCCTGTACAGTTCCTTCCCTGGGCAATGCTCAAATAAATTTGTTAGTCTCTAAGGTGCCACAAGTCCTCCTTTTCTTTTTGCGAATACAGACTAACACGGCTGCTACTCTGAAAAGACAGGTTTCAGAGTAGCAGCTGTGTTAGTCTGTATTCGCAAAAAGAAAAGGAGGACTTGTGGCACCTTAGAGACTAACAAATTTATTTGAGCATAAGCTTTCGTGAGCTACAGCTCACTTCATCGGATGCATTTGGTGGAAAGAACAGAGGGGAGATTGATATACACACACAGAGAACATGAAACAATGGTGATGGCTTATCTTAAGTGATCACTCTCCTTACAGTGTGTATGATAAACCCATTGTTTCATGTTCTCTGTGTGTGTATATCAATCTCCCCTCTGTTTTTTCCACTGCATGCATCCGATGAAGTGAGCTGTAGCTCACGAAAGCTTATGCTCAAATAAATTTGTTAGTCTCTAAGGTGCCACAAGTACTCCTACTCTGAAAAGAGTTTCAGTTGTGAGCCGTTTGCCACACAGTGATTCCACACCGAGATTTTTGTTTCGGTGCCAGGATGCTGCTAACAGCACGGATGTGATTTCAGTGATTCCTGGAAGTTAATCCCACTCCGGTCACCTATACTGACCTCCCTGCCCAACATAGACATCAAAAAATCACAGTTCTGGGAGTCCTGATCAAGATGTCAGACCTGCACTGCCACCGATAGAGCAATGCTGATTTACCAGCTGGGGTCTGGCCCCATTGACTCCAACGGAGAGACGCCCATTGACACCAGCTAGGGTCTGGCCCCATTAACTCCAATGGAGGGACACCCATTGACAGCAGCTGGGGATCTGGTGGGCATAATAAGACCCATGGGATCAGGCCCCACATTAAAAATAGCAACTAGCTCTGAAAGGCTTGTGTCCCCTGATGGCCTAGTAGTTTGTGCAGTTCCGCAATGCGGCGGACCCAAGTTTGAAGCCCCACGCTGCAGCCTGTTAATGTGAATACAGGGATATGCCCCAACCCCTACACAATAACTGGGTGGCAGGAGAGGTTCCCTGTGAGGAAAGGACTGGCCTGTTTTAAGGGCCTCATTCCAGGGGAGGGTGTGTAGCTAGAAATCGGGCACCGTCCTCTAGCTTTCAGTTAGACACCCAAAACTCTGCCTAGTGCCCACTGAGGTGGCCTGTAACTTCTTCGATGTCTAACTCTCCCCGTGTGCTTGTTTGGGAGCTTAACTCAGGGCTGAGACATGCCCTGTCAGGTGGATGCCAAAGCACCCTTGTGAATCTGCCCTGCCTCAGTTTCTCTCCAAGGGAGGGTGGGGAGGCTCACCCTACTGGCCTGCCTTTGCAAAGCCCTTTGAGATCTGATGAGGATCGGTGCGAGGGGCAACGATTAACATCGATCGCCACCGGACATTCCCACGCTCCTGCCCAGCCGGAAGGGCAATGTCCCACAAACCACCCAAGTCTTTTAGCAGCTTTCAGCCAAGGTGAATATCACCCCGGGCAGCATTTTCTGTGCTCCCTCCCCTGCGTCCTTGAGATACACCCCAATTCTGTTGGGTGCCAATTCTGGTGCCAATTCTGTTGGCAAAAATCTCTTTCCAAAGCCACATTCAGCATCGGTGGATCAAGTAGCTTTGGAAAGTCTCCATCATGCCCATTCTTAGTGATATTTAGCCCAGGCTGTTTGCATTTCCCAGATGCCAGCGGAAACATGTCCATGTCTCTGCCGCTTGAGGAAAAGGCCCGAACCCTTGTCCTGCCCATGCACTAGGGACTAGGAAAGTAGATCAGGCCAAGTCCCAAAGGGTCTTCACCCTTATCCTGGGCCTTCCCCACCCCCTGGCCGGGGTCGCAGGACCTGCAGTGCCACTGGGCTGCGTCCCAGACTCCGGGCCAGTCACAGTCCTGCAGCAGCCGCTGTCTGGGGCACTGGATCCCCTGGTGTCCTGAGAGAGGGGGTACTCCTGGGGCACCACCGGCTGTCTTCCGATTCCCCACAGTTCTACTTCCCCTGGGGGAGCCCACTCCTGGTACAGGAATCCCCCCTCCCACGGGGATCTGTCCCTGCAGCCTTCCCCAAGGGGGTTTGCAGCCTGCGGCCAGCAAGTTCCCTCAGCTCCTCCAAGGAGGATCCTTCTGCAGCTCGGTCTGGAATTCAGCTGCTGGGGGCGGGAGTGGGACCTGTTCCCTCTCACTGACTGCATCTGGGGTCCCAGCCCAGCTGAGCCCGGTCCCTGGTCGCTCCCTCCCGGCCGTGGGATCACTTCCCAGCAGCGTCTCTGGACCAGGCAAACCTGGTGGGCAGCCGACCTGCCCTGCCTGTGTCTCCTCACTCAGCTGGGATCTTATCTCCCCGCTTGCTCAGCGCTGCCCTTGCTGTCTCAGTGGGGGCAGGCAGCGAGCTCACTGCTCTCCTTACAGCATCAGAGCCAGCAGGAGCCCCCTCTCCGGTGTGTAGGGGGGCAGGGAACATCTCTCTGTCCCACCCAGCCCCAGGGTCTGGTTACAGGCAGGCAGGTATCCTGAGCTTAGCAGCTCCTCCCCCCCTGCCAACCAGGTCATCTGCATTTTCACGGACCATTTCCCCCTCCTCCAATTGGTTCCCTGGATTCAAATTCAAACCCCTGGCCGTTACAGGAGCAGGGCCTGGATCCTGTCCCAAAGAGACACAGTCACCCCCCAACAGGGTCTCACAGCCGATACCCTGGAGAACCCCAACGACCAGCCAGCTCCACCCCTCTTGGGTCTGCACAAGGATCTGGGCCATAGGCAGGGCGAGGGGCTTCATCCCTAGGACCTTCAGCCAGGTCACACAGCCCCACAGCATCTGGGGGGGCTGCACCATCCGGGGTCTGACAACCGTTCTCTCTGTCCCAGGGTCTCGCCACCCCACGAATGTCTCCCCATCAACCATCACCTTCCGTTTCCACTGAGGGTTCAAGGGGCCTGAGCCCAGGAGACTCCACACAGACATATAGGCCGGGACCAGGAGTGGGAGCCTGTCCACCTCCCCACCCATCTGGCTGACAGAGTCTACGGTTTTGAGACCCAGCAAGGGAGCTGGACACTGGGGTTTTTCCGCAGGGTCCCCCTCGTTCAAATCTCCAGCCTGCTCAAAGGCAGTGAGGGGGCATCCACATCCCCCCCTTCCTTAACCAGGGGCAGCAATGTAGTCTCGAGGTTCCCTGTGGAACTGGCACCCCGGGGTCTAGCCCCACTCACCCCTGGGAGGTCCCCTATGCCTCTCCGCTCCACCATCGCCAGTTCATGCTGCTGCTGCTTCTGCAGCTCTTTCTCGGGCTCTCGCTGTCTCTCACGGTCCTCTCGCTCTCTCGGACTCAGCCCCAATGCCGTCCGTCTCCGATCCCCCGATGGGGAACCCGATCATGCAGACCCCCATCTGGTCGGGGACAGGAGTCTTGGGGATGCTTGGCTACCGCTCCAGCTGCTCCCAGATCCTGCTATAGCCCCATCTGGTCAGGAATCTGCTCCTCAGAGCGATCATCCTCCTCCAGCTGCACGATTAACTGTGCCTTGGTGAACTTTCCAATGCCCAACCCTCTCTTTTTGCTCAGGGTTACAATGTCCCTCTTAAGGAGATGGTGACAGGCCCTCACTCCGCGCTGTTCCCAAGTTGTTGTGGACTCACAGGCCTGTGTGCTCTCAGCTCCCCACGGTTTCCCTAGTGTGCCAGCCCTTCTCCAGGTCACCACCTCTCTCCCAGGATTGAGCCACAGACTCCTCCACCCCGAGACTGCTCACTGTAGTCCCCAGGGGGACCCCGTTACTGCAACAGTCCTTCTCACTGGTCACACACTCTCAGGGGTTAAGTGTAGCTCCTTTGCCCCCTGAAACCGCCCCTCTCTGAGCCTTCAGCATGCCTGGTCCTCGTTAGCCCCCCTTTGTTTTACTGCTCCCCAGTCACTTACTGCAAGAAGCGCCATTCACAGGGTGCAGTACATCCCACCGCTGCCCCCAGTTGTCACGGAGTCCCCGGGCGATGCTCTGGAACTGCTCCCTATGAAGCCAGGCAGGACTCTGGGGAAGTCTCCTCTCTGGGAGCAGACTGTCTGCAGGGCAAGAAGCTCACCCGGCTTCCACCTTCCAGGTCTGACCTCGGAGCATTCAGCCTCCTCTGCCCCTCCGTGCGCTTCCCACAGCCAGTCCACCCAGGCAGGGTCTGGGGAAGCCAGAGGGTCCTGCCCCACAATTCCACAGTCAGACGTGACTCTCAGCCAGCCGGGGAAACAGAAGGTTTATTAGACGACAGGAACATGGTCTAAAACAGAGCTTGTAGGTACAGAGAACACGACCCCTCAGTCAGGTCCATCTTCAGGGGCAGGGAGGCCAGAGCCCGGGTCTGGTCCTCCCTTGCTTTCCCCAGCCAGGTCCAAACTGAAACCCGCTCCAGCCCCTCCTCTGGCCTTTGTCTCTTTCCCAGGCCAGGAGGCCACCTGAGCTCTCTGTTCTCTGACCTCTTCAGCTCACACCTTGCAGGGGAGGGGCCCAGGCCATCACTTGCCTGGAGACAGGGTGTCGGCCATTCTCTGTCTAGACACTGACACTGGCCCTCTAGGGCTCTGCAACAATCACACAGCTTATCCCAGCACCTAGATACTTAAGAACTGCCTAGGGGAAACTGAGGCACCCACACAGAGTTCAGAGAGAACATTAAGAACAGTCCCAATTTGTCACAGGTTGGTCCTGCTTTGAGCAGGGGATTGGACTAGATACCTCCTGAGGTCTCTTCCAACCCTGATCTTCTGTGATTCTATGAAAGTGTGTTGCTAATTGGAAATCTTATAACAAAGAGTTTGGTGTGGATGGTAAATCCTATGAAAAGCGGTAACATGTCTGATTTTTGGAACATGCCAGTGGTGGCGTCTAGGAAGCCCTGTGACGATACTGCTGCTCATCTCGCACCTGTGAAGAAGCTTAAACCGCAAAAAGAAAAGGAGGACTTGTGGCACCTTAGAGACTAACAAATTTATTTGAGCATAAGCTTTCGTGAGCTACAGCTCACTTCATCGGATGCATTCGGTGGAAAATACAGTGGGGAGATTTATATACATACACAGAGAACATGAAACAAAACAATGGGTTTTATCATACACACTGCAAGTTGAGTGATCACTTAAGATGAGCTATTACCAGCAGCATGGGGTGGGGGGCGGGGAAGGAGGAAAACCTTTTATGGTGATAATCAAGGTGGGCCATTTCTAGCAGTTGACAAGAATGTCTGAGGAACAGTAGGGGGTGGGGTGGCGGGGAGAAATAACACGGGGAAATAGTTTTACTTTGTGTAATGACCCATCCACTCCCAGTCACTATTCAAGCCTAAAGTTAATTGTATCCAGATTGCAAATTAATTCCAATTCAGCACTCTCATTGGAGTCTGTTTTTGAAGCTTTTTTTGTTGAAGGATAGCCACTCTCAGGTCTGTAATCGAGTGACCGGAGAGATTGAAGTGTTCTCCGACTGGTTTTTGAATGTTATAATTCTTGACGTCTGATTTGTGTCCATTTATTCTTTTAGGTAGAGACTGACCAGTTTGACCAATGTACATGGCAGAGGGGCATTGCTGGCACATGATGGCATAGATCACATAGGTAAATGCGCAGGTGAACGAGCCTCTGATAGTGTGGCTGATGAGATTAGGCCCTATGATGGTGTCCCCTGAATAGATATGTGGCAGAGTTGGCAACGGGCTTTGTTGCAAGGATAGGTTCCTGGGTTAGTGGTTCTGTTGTGTGGTGTATGGTTGCTGGCGAGTATTTGCTTCAGGTTGGGGGGCAAGGACTGGCCTGTCTCCCAAGATCTGTGAGAGTGATGGGTCGTCCTTCAGGATAGGTTGTAGATCCTCGATGATGCGTTGGAGAGGTTTTAGTTGGGGGCTGAAGGTGACGGCTAGTGGCGTTCTGTTCTTTTCTTTGTTGGGCCTGTCCTGTAGTAGGTGACTTCTGGGTACTCTTCTGGCTCTGTCAATCTGTTTCTTCACTTCAGCAGGTGGGTATTGTAGTTGTAGGAATGCATGATAGAGATCTTGTAGGTGTTTGTCTCTGTCTGAGGGGTTGGAGCAAATGCGGTTATATCGTAGAGCTTGGCTGTAGACAATGGATTGTGTGGTATGACCTGGATGAAAGCTAGAGGCATGTAGGTAGGAATGGCGGTCAGTAGGTTTCCGATATAGGGTGGTGTTTATGTGCCCATCGCTTATTAGCACCGTAGTGTCCAGGAAGTGGATCTCTTGTGTGGACTGGTCCAGGCTGAGGTTGATGGTGGGATGGAAATTGTTGAAATCCTGGTGGAATTCCTCAAGGGCTTCTTTTCCATGGGTCCAGATGATGAAGATGTCGTCAATGTAGCGCAAGTAGAGTAGGGGCATTAGGGGACGAGAGCCAAGGAAGTGTTGTTCTAAGTCAGCCATAAAAATGTTGGCATACTGTGGGGCCATGCGGGTACCCATCGCAGTGCCGCTGATTTGAAGGTATACATTGTCCCCAAATGTGAAATAGTTATAGGTGAGGACAAAGTCACAAAGTTCAGCCACCAGGTTAGCCGTGACAGTATCGGGGATACTGTTCCTGACGGCTTGTAGTCCATCTTTGTGTGGAATGTTGGTGTAGAGGCTTCTACATCCATAGTGGCCAGGATGGTGTTTTTAGGAAGATCACCAATGGACTGTAGTTTCCTCAGGAAGTCAGTGGTGTCTCGAAGATAGCTGGGAGTGCTGGTAACGTAGGGCCTGAGGAGGGAGTCTACATAGCCAGACAATCCTGCTGTCAGGGTGCCAATGCCTGAGATGATGGGGCGTCCAGGATTTCCAGGTTTATGGATCTTGGGTAGCAGATAGAATACCCCAGGTCGGGGCTCCAGGGGTGTGTCTGTGCGGATTTGTTCTTGTGCTTTTTCAGAGAGTTTCTTGAGCAAATGCTGTAGTTTCCTTTGGTAACCCTCAGTGGGATCAGAGGGTAATGGCTTGTAGAAAGTGGTGTTGGAGAGCTGCCTAGTAGCCTCTTGTTCATACTCCAACCTATTCATGATGAGGACAGCACCTCCTTTGTCAGCCTTTTTGATTATGATGTCAGAGTTGTTTCTGAGGCTGTGGATGGCATTGTGTTCTGCACGGCTGAGGTTATGGGGCAAGTGATGCTGCTTTTCCACAATTTCAGCCTGTGCACGTCGGTGGAAGCACTCTATGTAGAAGTCCAGTCTGTTGTTTTGACCTTCAGGAAGAGTCCACCCAGAATCCTTCTTTTTGTAGCGTTGGTAGGAAGGTCTCTGTGGGTTAATATGTTGGTCAGAAGGTGTGTTGGAAATATTCCTTGAGTCGGAGATGTCGAAAATAGGATTGTAGGTCACCACAGAATTGTATCATATTCGTGGGGGTGGAGGGGCAAAAGGAGAGGCCCCGAGATAGGACAGATACTTCTGCTGGGCTAAGAGTAGAGTTGGATAGATTAACAATATTGCTGGGTGGGTTAAGGGAACCACTGTTGTGGCCCCTTGTGGCATGTAGTAGTTTAGACAGTTTAGTGTCCTTTTTCTTTTGTACAGAAGCAAAGTGTGTCTTGTAGATGGCTTGTCTCGTTTTTGTAAAGTCCAGCCACGAGGAAGTTTGTGTGGAAGGTTGGTTCTTTATGAGAGTATCCAGTGTTGAGAGCTCATTCTTCATCTTTCCCTGTTTGCTGTAGAGGATGTTGATCAGGTGGTTCCGCAGTTTCTTTGAGAGCGTGTGGCACAAGCTGTCAGCATAGTCTGTGTGGTATGTAGATTGTAATGGATTTTTTACCTTCAGTCCTTTTGGTATGATGTCCATCTGTTTGCATTTGCATTCGCTGACGTGCACGGGCTGAAATTGTGGAAAAGCAGCATCACTTGCCCCATAACCTCAGCCGTGCAGAACACAATGCCATCCACAGCCTCAGAAACAGCTTCTTGCTGAGAAACACTACAGGGTGGAGTTCTTGATCCGGTCCTTCCTGCATTAAAACTGCTCCCACACCACGCTCGGACGCATCTGTGGTTACTAGGAACGGTTTGGGAAAAGTCTGGGACCCTTAGCACAGGGTCAGACATGAGTGTCGCTTTAAGCTGGTTAAAGGCCTTCTGACATTCTTTGGTCCACTGAATGGCATTTGGCTGTTTCTTTTTGGTTAGATCTGTCAGTGGGGCGGCAATTTGGCTGTATTGCGGTACAAATCGCCTGTAATAATTGGCCAAGACTAAGAAGGATTGGACCTGTTTCTTTGACTTTGGGACAGGCCACTTTTGGATAGCATCCACTTTGGCCTGTAGGGGGTTGATAGTTCCTTGACCCACCTGGTGTCCAAGGTAAGTCACTCTGTTTAGGCCAATTTGACACTTCTTAGCCTTAACAGTTAGTCCTGCCTCCCTTATGCGCTCGAAGACTTTGTGTAGATGTTCCAGGTGTTTTGCACAGGAATCTGAAAATATGGCCACATCGTCAAGGTAGACGACGGTATATTCTCTTAATCCCGCTAGGAGACCATCTACAAGTCTTTGGAGGGTGGCGGGTGCATTCCGCAGCCCGAAAGGGAGTACATTAAATTCATACAACCCGACATGTGTGGTGAAGGCTGACCTTTTCTTGGCGGATTCATCTAGCAGTACCTGCCAGTACCCCTTGGTTAAGTCCAAGGTAGAGATGAACTGGGCCCGTCCCAGTTTCTCTAATAGTTCATCTATGCATGGCATTGGATAGTTGTCTGGGCGAGTTACAGTTTACGGTAGTCCATGCAAAAACGTATCTCCCCATCTGGTTTGGGAACTAGAACCACTGGAGATGCCCATGCACTGCCAGGGGGCGGATTACACCCATCTGTAGCATATCCTGGATCTCCCGTTCTATAGCAGTTTTAGCTTGAGGAGACACCTGGTAAGGTTGGGCTCTAATTGGGTGAGCATTACCTGTGTCAATGGAGCGGTATGCCCGTTCAGTCAGTCCTGGGGTGGCTGAGAACATTGGTGCGTAGCTAGTGCACAGCTCCTGGATCTGCTGTCGCTGCATACGCCCAAGGGTCATGGAGAGGTTCACCTCTTCCACTCCACCAGCACTTTTCCCTTCGTAGTAATCACCTTCAGGCCACTCAGCATCATCTCCTCCCTGGGCTGTAAACTGACAAACCTTTAATTCTTTGGAATAAAAGGGCTTTAGAGAATTAATATGGTACCACCTTAGGCTTTCGGTTGGAGGTGGGGAATGCTATGAGATAATTAACTGCTCCCAGGCACTTTTGGACCATGAACGGCCCTTCCCATGACGCTTCCATTTTTTGGGCCTGGAGAGCCTTTAAGACCATGACCTGGTCCCCTACTTTGAAGGAACGCTCTCTGGCATGTTTATCATACCAGGCTTTTTGCTCTTTTTGAGCATCCTGTAGGGTTTCTTTAGCAAGGGCTAAAGAGGTTCGGAGGGTGTTTTGTAGGTTGGTTACAAAGTCCAGAATGTTAGTTCCTGGAGAAGGTGTAAATCCCTCCCATTGCTGCTTCACCAACTGTAATGGCCCCTTAACGTCGCGGCCATATAAAAGTTCAAATGGTGAAAACCCTAAAATGGGATGTGGTACAGCTCTGTAGGCAAAGAGCAACTGCTGCAACACTAGGTCCCAATCACTGGAGTGCTCATTTATGAATTTATGTATCATGGTAAGGGATGGTAACCAAGTGATTCATCCCATGACCTTCCCAAAGGTTTTTCATAGTTCCTGCCAGGAAATTAGTTCCTGCATCTGTGAGGATGTCAGTGGGCCAACCTACCCTGGTAAAAATGTCTGCTAGTGCCTGGCACACACTTTTAGCCCTGGTGTTGCTTAGAGATACTGCTTCCGGCCATCAGGTGGCAAAATCCATGAAAGTCATTATGTACTGCTTTCGTCTGGGTGTCTTTTTCAGAAAAGGACCCAGAATATCCACAGCTACTGGCTGAAATGGAACCTCAATGATGGGGAGTGGCTGGAGAGGGGCTTTGACCTGGTCTTGGGGTTTTCCCACTCGTTGGCATCTTTCACAAGACGGACGTAGGTAGAGACGTCCTTGCCCATTCCCTCCCAGTGGAATGACCTCCCCAACCAGTTTTTGGTCATGTTCACCCCAGCATGGCCACTAGGATGATCGTGGGATAAGCTCAAGAGCTTTACCCGGTACTTAGTTGGAACTACCAACGGTCTCTGAGGATGCCAGTCTTCCTGCTGTCCACCAGAAAGAGTTTTCTTGTATAAAAGTCCTCTTTCTACAACAAACCTGGCTCGATTAGAAAAGCTGAGAGGTGGTGGGTTGCTCCGGGCTGCCGTCCAAGCTCTCTGGAGGCTTTCATCTGCTTCCTGTTCGGTCTGGAACTGTTCCCTTGTTGCTGGAGACATCAGTTCCTCATTGGATTGTGGACCTAGGCTTGGTCCCTCTGGAAGCGATGTAGGGGATGGGGCTGTTTCCGTTGACTGTGAACCGCTCTCCGCTGGTGCACTATGTTGGGGTTCAGGCTCTGGCTGAGCCTCTGGTGTAGGGTTATCGGCTGTTGCCGGTTCAGATTTGGTGGGGCCCTCTGGTGTTGGGGTTGCAAGTACTGGATTCAGTGCTGGCAATGGGTCTGGCGCTGGTTGTTCTGCCGGTTCCGGTTCTGGGACTGGCTCTGTCTGGGTATCTGGGACTGGATCCACTCCTGCTGTTGCAGAGATTGGCCTGAGGTCCGGGTCCATCACCTCGGACCGGGTCCTGGTAGAAGTTTCCAGAACAGAGCTAGGTGTCACGGCTGGTTTAGCCTGGCTGCGGGTGACCATTCCCACCCTCTTGGCTCGCTTCACATGATTGGCCAAGTTTTCCCCCAACAGCATGGGGATGGGATAATCATCATAGACTGCAAAAGTCCACATTCCTGACCAGCCCTTGTACTGGACAGGCAACTTGGCAGTAGGCAAATTGAAAGAGTTGGACTTGAAGGGTTGAATTGTCACTTGGATCTCTGGGTGGATTAAATTTGGGTCCACTAAAGAAGCATGGATAGCTGACACTTGTGCTCCGATGTCCCTCTACGCAGTGACCTTCTTCCCACCCACACTCACACTTTCCCTCCTCTCCAAGAATATCTAGGAGGCATCTGGGCCTGAGGACCTCTGGTGTGATTTCGGTGCAATGAACAGTAATCTGTTGGGGTTTTGGGGGCAGTTGGCCTTCACATGGCCCGGCTCGTTACATTTAAAACATCATCCAGCTGACGGATCACTGGGGCGAGGTGGGTTGCTGGAGAACGGTGTGGCAGGACAATAAGGTGTCTGGAGGGTTCCTTGGTGTGTAGTTGAGGCCTTGGGCTGCCCCCGGTAGTAGGGTGTGGTCTGAGGGTGTCCCTTCTGGTATCTGCTCCAACTGCGACCAGGATTGTTCCTCTCTCCTCCCTCCACCCGTTTTGTTCCGGCTTGCCCCGCCTCTCTGGCGGTCTGGGACTGCTCATATCGATCAACATAAGAAGCAAGACTTTCTGCTGAGTCCATCTCCTTATCCCATAAACACTGTTTTATTTCATAGAGTCATAGATACTAAGGTCAGAAGGGACCATTCTGATCATCTAGTCTGACCTCCTGCACAATGCAGGCCACAAAATCTCACCCCCCCACTCCTACGAAAAACCTCACCTATGTTTGAGTTATTGAAGTCCTCAAATCATGGTTTAAAGACTTCAAGGAGCAGAGAATCCTCCTTCAAGTGACCCATGCCCCATGCTACAGAGGAAGGCGAAAAACCTCCAGGGCCTCTTCCAATCTGCCCTGGAGGAAAACTCCTTCCCAACCCCAAATATGGCAATCAGCTAAACCCTGAGCATATGGGCAAGATTCACCAGCCAGATACTACAGAAAATTCTTTCCTGGGTAACTCAGATCCTACCCATCTAATATCCCATCTCAGGGGATTAGGCCTATTTACCATGAATATTTAAAGATCAATTAATTACCAAAATCACATTATCCCATCATACCATCTCCTCCATAAATTTATCGAGTTTAATCTTAAAGCCAGATAGGTCTTTTGCCCCCACTGCTTCCCTTGGAAGGCTGTTCCAAAACTTCACTCCTCTGATGGTTAGAAACCTTTGTCTAATTTCAAGTCTAAACTTCCTGGTGGCCAGTTTATACCCATTTGTTCTTGTGTCCACATTGGTGCTGAGCTGAAATAATTCTTCTCCCTCTCTGGTATTTATCCCTTTGATATATTTATAGAGAGCAATCATATCTCCCCTCAACCTTCTTTTGGTTAGGCTAAACAAGCCAAGCTCCTTGAGTCTCCTTTCATAAGACAAGTTTTCCATTCCTTGGATCATCCTAGTAGCCCTTCTCTGTACCTGCTCCAGTTTGAATTCATCCTTTTTAAACATGGGAGATCAGAACTGCACCCAGTATTCTAGGTGAGGTCTCACTAGTGGCTTGTATAATGGTACTAAAACCTCCTTATCCCTACTAGAAATACCTCTCCTGATGCATCCCAAACCCGCATTAGCTTTTTTCACAGCCATATCACATTGGCAGCTCAGTCATCCTATGATCAACCAATACTCCAAGGTCCTTCTCCTCTTCCGTTACTTCTAATTGATGCATCCCCAGTTTATAACTAAAATTCTTGTTATTAATCCCTAAATGCATAACCTTACACTTCTCACTATTAAATTTCATCCTATTACTATTACTCCAGTTTACAAGGTCATCCAGATCCTCCTGTATGATATCCTGATCCTTTTCTGAATTGGCAATACCTCCCAGCTTTGTATCATCTGCAAACTTTATTAGCACACTCCCACTTTTTGTGCCGAGCTCAGTAATAAAAAGATTAAATAAGATTAAATAGGGTACAGATGTGGGGACCTGCATGAAAACCCCCTAAGCTTATTTTTACCAGCTTAGGTTAAAACTTCCCCAAGGTACAAACTATTTTACCTTTTGCCCTTGGACTTTATTGCTGCCACCACCAAGCTTCTAACAAATATATAACAGGGAAAAAGCCCGCTTGGAAACATCTTTCCCTCCAAAATCCTCCCCAAACCCTACACCCCCTTTCCTGGGGAAGGTTTGATAAAAATCCACACCAATTTGCATAGGTGACCACAGCCCCAAATCCTTGGATCTTAAGAACAATGAAAAAGCAATCAGGTTCTTAAAAGAAGAATTTTAATTGAAGAAAAAGTAAAAGAATCACCTCTGTAAAATCAGGATGGTAAATACCTTACAGGGTACTCAGATTCAAAACAGAGAATCCCTCTAGGCAAAACCTTAAATTACAAAAAGACACAAAAACAGGAATATCCATTCCACCCAGTACAGCTTATTTTCTCAGACATTTAAACAAACAGAATCTAAGGCGTCTCTAGCTAGATACTTACTAAGTTCTAAGACTCCATTCCTGTTCTGTCCCCGGCAAAAGCATCACCCAGACAGACCCAGGCCCTTTGTTTCTCCCCCCCTCCAGCTTTGAAAGTATCTTGTCTCCTCATGGGTCATTGTGGTCAGGTGCCAGCGAGGTTATCCTAGCTTCTTAACCCTTTACAGGTGAAAGGGTTTTTCCTCTGGCCAGGAGGGATTTAAAGGTGTTTACCCTTCCCTTTATATTTATGACAGGGGTGGAGAGGAGGGATGGGGGAGCAGAAATGGGTGTAGTGGGGATGGGGTTTGGGGAGCAGGGATACAGGATAGTGGGGAGGGGGTTTGAGAAGCAGAGAGGGGGGTAGCAGGGATGGGGGATGGGGAGGAGGGATAGGGGAGCAGCAGGGATGGGGTTTGGGGAGTAGCACAGATGGGGTTTGGGGAGCAGGGATGCAGGGCAGTGGAGATGAGGTTTGAGGAGCAGAGAGGGGGGTAGCGGAGATGGGGGTGGGGAGGAGGGATGGGGGAGCGGCACAGATTTTTTGGGGGAGCAGCGTGGATGGGGTTTGGGAAGCCGAGATGCAGAGTGTGGGGATGGGGGGTGGGGAGCAGGGATGGGGGAGCAGCACGGATGGGGTTTGGGGAGCAGAGATGCAGGGTAGTGGGGGTGGGGAGGAGAGATGGGGACAGCGGGGATGGGATTTGGGAAGCAGGGATGGGGTAACAGTGGGGATGGGGGTGGGGAGGAGGGATGGGGGAGCAGCGCAGATGGGGTTTGGGGAGCAGCAGGGATGGGGTTTGAGGAGCAGGGATGCCTGATAGTGAGGATGGGGTTTGAGGAGCAGGGATGGGGGGTGGGGAGGAGGGATGGGGGAGCAGCGCAGATGGGTTTTGGGGAGCAGTGTGGATGGGGTTTGGGGAGCAGGGATGCAGGATAGTGGGGATGGGGTTTGAGGAGCAGAGATGGGGGTAGCGGGGATGGGGGGTGGGAAGCAGTGTGGATGGGGTTTGGGGAGCTGAGATGGGAGGTAGTGGGGATTGGGTTTGGGAAGCACGATTGCGGGGATGGGGGGTGGGGAGGAAGGAAGGGGAAGCAGCGCAGATGGGGTTTGGGGAGCAGGGATGCAGGGTATTGGGGATGGGGTTTGAGGCACAGGGATGGGGGTTGGGGAGGAGGGATGGGGGAGCAGTGCAGATGGGGTTTGGGGAGCAGCATGGATGGGGTTTGGGGAGCAGGGATGCCTGATAGTGGGGATGGGGTTTGAGGAGCAGGGATGGGGTTTGGGGAGGAGAGATGGGGGCAGCGGGGATGGGATTTGGGAAGCAGGGATGGGGTAACAGTGGGGATGGGGGTGGGGAGGAGGGACGGAGGAGCAGCACAGATGGGTTTTGGGGAGCAGCGTGGATGGGGTGTGGGGAGCAGGGATGCAGGATAGGGGGGATGGGGTTTGAGGAGCAGGGATGGGGGTGGGGAGGAGGGATGGGGGAGCACTGTGGATTGGGGGTGGGGAGCAGGGATGCAGGGTAGCGGGGATGGGGTTTGAGGAGCAGAGATGGGGTAGCAGGGATGGGGGTTGGGGAGGACGGATGGGGGAGCAGCGCGGATCGGGGATGGGGAGCAGGGATGCAGGGTAGCGGGGATGGTGTTTGAGGAGCAGAGATGGGGGTTGCAGGAATGGGGGTGGGAGGAGGGATGGGGGAGCAGCAGCCCCCTATGCTGGCCAAGCCCATTCCTTAGCCGGGGCCCCCAGCCACTGGTGCGAAGCAGAAGACACTAATGCGGAGACTCACCAGCCCCTGACCCGCTGCTGGCAAGCAACGGGCGACCCCCCGCCGCACCTGGCAGCGCCCGTGGCGACACTTGGCCCCCCGAGACCCAGGCAGGTGGGGCTGCCGCCATCCCCCCGACGGCGTCACCTGTGCGTTCGGTGCCTCGGGCCCCCGCCTCCCCTTGCGGTTCCCCATCGCACTGCGGGCGCCAGGCCGAGAAGCAGCCCGGACGTGCTGCCGAGCTTCGGGCCGCCCCAGGGCTCACAGAGGCGCTCGGGACCCCTGGTTGGCGGTGGCAGGAGGCCCCGGCCTTGTCCCCCTTCCCGGCTGGCCTCCCTCGGGGCTGCGGGAGGAAATCCGAGCGACCCCCGTACCTCGCTTGGGGGGTGGATCACCTCGGCCGATGGCCGGGCCCCTGAGGGGGTTCAAGGGTAGACCAGACCAGGTCACCCCTGGTCCAACCCACCCAGCCACTCGCCCCCCCCCCCCACCGGCTAGAGGACCACAGCACCCAGAAGTGAGAGAAGAGCCCTAAAAGTGGGGGGGCCCCCCCAACGGCGCCTGAACCGTGGCCCCGCCCCCATGCCGGCCCTTCCCCCGAGACTCTGCCCCCGTGCTACCCCTTGAGCCCCCGCCCCCGAGCCCCCCACCCTGTGCCACCGCTTCCCTCCAACCCCCTGGCCCCCACTCGCTCATCTCTGCCCCCTCCCCACCTGCAGGAGTGGGAGGAGTTCGCTCCGTGTAATTTCGGACTCCAGGCAGAGAGGGAGCCACTGAACTGGGGCTGGGGGGCCCGCGGACTAAATAAATAGCACCCCAATGGGGCTGGTTTGAACCGGGTGAGTTTCTCATGGGCCCTGAAGAGGGGGACAGGAGGAGCCGGTCGCTGCAGAGCATCCTCTGGCCATGAGGGGGTGCTGGGGCGGCAGCAGGCGTCTGCTCTCATTCACCTGGACCTCTGACGCCATGAGAGAGGAGGCAGGTGAGGGCCACGGGGATGAGCTAAAAGGGGGGAGGGGTATGGGGGGGACGCTCTCAACCGGGGGGGACCTCCTTCCTCTCGCTGGTCGTTTCCAACATCACAGGTGGCCACATGGGGGAAAGGGTCCGACCGGTAGCTTCAGTGCCAACTGGCATGTCCAGCACAGACGGCTCTGGCTGTCCTTCGCCGGGGACCACCGCGCCACCCCCACCACCAACATGCCTTGGAGGAGACCAGCTCCGGGATGCAGAGCGGCTGATGCTGAAGCCGGGCAAGGCAGAGCGGTTGCTGGTGGGGCGGCCTCCATGGGTTGACCAGTCCCGCACCCACGTT
The DNA here is from genome assembly GCF_009764565.3 of Dermochelys coriacea. Lineage (NCBI taxonomy): Eukaryota > Metazoa > Chordata > Testudines > Dermochelyidae > Dermochelys > Dermochelys coriacea. Next base: position 2,400,552 of record NC_050095.1, on the reverse strand, counting down.
TGGTCCGGCAGGTTAGAGGAGCACTCTCGGATTCCTCCCTGCTTCTGGGCTCTTATGTGATGTGATATGTTAGAGGGCTATCAAATCCACAATGGGGTGGAGAAAGTGTACGAGGAAGTGTTATTGACCCCTTCGCTTAACACACGAACCAGGGGTCACCCACTGAAATGAAGGGGCAGCAACAAAAGGAAGTATTTCTTCACACAACGCACAGTCAACCTGTGGAACTCCTCGCCACAGGATGCTGCGAAGGCCAAAGCTATAACAGGGTTCAAAAAAGAACTAGATAAGTTCTTGGAGGACAGGTCTATCAATGGCTATTAGCCAGGCTGGGCAGGGATGGTGTCCCTAGCCTCTGTTTGCCAGAAGCTGGGAATGGGGGACAGGGGTTGCATCACCTGATAATGCCCTGTTCTGTGCAGCACCTGGCACCAACCACAATCAGAGACAGGACACTGGGCTAGATGGACCATTGGGCTGACCCAGTCTGGCCGTTCTTTATTTCCTCATACCTCAGTAGCCACACGACCCATTACACCCATCCCTGCTCCCCTTCACCCCATCTCTGCTCCCCTGAATCCCCTCCCCAACCCCCCTGCATCCTCATCCCTGCTCTCCTACATCCCATCCCTGCACCCCAACCCCCTGCACCCCATCCCTGCTCCCCAACCTCCTATCCCTGCACCCCATTACACCCATCCCTGCTCCCCAGCCGCCCTGCACCCCATCCCTGGTTCCTAACCCCCTTCAACCATCTCTGCTCCCCTTCATCCCCTCCCTGCTCCCCAACCTCCTACCCTTCACCCCATTACAACCATCCCTATTACCTTGCACCCCATCCCTGGTCCCCTGCATCATCCCCTCCCCAACCCCCCTGCAGTCCCATCCCTGCTCCCCAACCTCCTATCCCTGCACCCCATTACACCCATCCCTTCTCCCCTTCACCCCATCTCTGCTCCCCTGAATCCCCTCCACAACCCTCCTGCACCCCATCCCAGCTCCCCTGCACCTCATCTCTGCTTCCCAACCCCCTGCACCCCATCCCTGCTCCCCAACCTCCTATCCCTGCACCCCATTATACCCTTCCCTGCTCCCCAACCCCCCTGCACCCTCATCCCTGCTCTCCTACATCCCATCCCTGCACCCCAACCCTCCTGCATCCCATCCCAGCTCCCCTGCACCCCATCTCTGCTTCCCAACCCCCTGCACCCCATCCCTGCCTTCCTGCCCCTCTGAAACCTTAGCCTTCCCCCCAGTCGCCTGCAGTTGCTGGCCAATTAGCGTAAAGAAGGATTTTTCTCTCCAATCTCCCAGCAGTGACCCCTGGTGGCCAGTTCCGGTAACGCACAGGGTGTATTTCCCCCATGGAGCAGCAGAGACCCCTGGTGGTGGGTGTATTTCCATGGGGAGTTACCACCTGAGAGACCGGTGGAGCCTTCATCCTGCCCAGAGAGATGGCTGGGTGGGCGGGAAGGGGTCAGATATTTGTATGAATTATCTGTGTTACGGCAGCAGCTAGAGGTCGCCCCTTGGGCCAGGTGCTGCTCAGACCCTAACCAACATCAGGACCCCCATGGTGTCGGGTGCTGCATCTCATTGCTGGGCGAGGGGTCCCTGTATAGCCAGCCGCCTCGCCCCAGAGGTGGCTGCATCTCATTGCTGGGCAAGGGATCCTGTATATCCAGCTGCTCCACCCCAGAGGTGGCTGCATCTCATTGCTGGGCAAGGGATCCCTGTATATCCAGCTGCCCCACTCCAGAAGTGGCTGCATCTCATTGCTGGGCAAGGGATCCCTGTATATCCAGCTGTCCTACCCCAGAGGTGGCTGCATCTCAGCACCGACTGAGGGGTCCCTGTATAAACCGACCCAGTACCCCACCCCCAGAAGCAGCTGCATTTCAACTTGAGGGGGGGGAGATGACTGTAAAGCTGGCAAAGTAGCTGAGAATGGCACCAGAGAACCCTGAAAGATGTGCCAAGGAAGGGAGCGAAAGAGGACAGACACGTGTGGCAGAGACAGACGCACCCATCCTTCCCCGACTGAGCGAAAAGAGGCGTCTGGCACCGGAGCTAGAATTGGTTTGGCAATGCCGGGGCTGTGGAGGGCCATGGAAAGTGCTGGGAGGGGCACAGATCCCAGGGACCCCCTCAGTTGCATCCTCACCCTGAAGGGAGTCCCACTACCCACCCCGTTCCAACCGCTGCCACCCTCCAGGAACCCACTGGCACAGTGAGGGGGTGGGAAGGCAAATTATGTCTCTCGACTGGCAACGAGCAGGAGAGCAGAAAAACTGGTCAGGCCAGTCAAAAACTGGCCCATTTTCCATGGACCTCCTTAAAAGCAATGGGGCCGTGGTCTGGTGGCCCTGATCCAATAGGCTTGTGGGTTGGTCCTGGCCAAGAAAGCTATTGCAATGGTTAAATCTATTGTCAAATCTCCATGCAACCCGTCTGCAATTTGGGGCTATTTTCCAGCCAATCGTTCTGCTTCTTTCTACCCTATGTCATTTCAGCCGGTTGCCTGGGTAATCAGCTGAACAGGAGCTCCCCGTGCCACGCTGCAGGGTTAATGTGATCCTGGGGTATATAAACAGGGGAATCTGGAGTAGGAGCAGAGAGGTGATTTTTACCGCTGGATTTGGCCCTGGGGCGAGCACTGCTGGGATCCTGGGTCCAGTTCTGGTGGCCACAATTCAAGCAGGATGCTGATAAACTGGAGACGGGACAGAGAAGAGCCCCGAGAATGATTCTCAAACTTTCACACAGCAAGCCTGTGTGTGTGGACCCCCCACACACACACTTATAAATTAAAAACACATTTTTATATATATATTTATATTTTCTATATTTAACATTATTTCACATGCTAAGTTTCTAACCCTGTTGTTTAAAATAAATGGACCTTTTCTTATCACTTTTAAATTAAGACTAAACCACACTTTCACTGAATTCTTGTTATAAACCGAAAAGGATTTTTAATAGTTACTGTTTAATGCTGGGAGCGCGAAGAAACGTTGCCAATATCGCTTTTCACAGCAGACTTCACACCCCATTGCCACCCTCACTTCTGTACTGCTGCTGGGGCAGTGCTGCCTTCAGACCTGGGTGCCTTGTGATCCCCACATAATAATCCCTGAGAGGCATGACCCGCAGTTTGAGAACCCCTGGATTAAAGGGTTAGAAAACCGGCCTTGTAGTGATAGACTCAGAGAGTCTATTTTGCTTAACAAAGAGCAGGTGGCTTGATCCCAGTCTACAAATCTCTCTATAAGTATCTACAAATATTTAATAACGTGCTCTTCAATCTAACAGACAAAGATCTATCACGATCCGATGGTTGAACATTGAAACGAGACAAATTCAGACCGGAAATGAGACGTACATTTTTAGCAGTGAGAATAATGAACCACAGATTTCCAAGGGTCGTGGTGGATTCTCCATCACTGACAAATCTTCAGTCAAGATGGCTGGTTTTTGAAAAGCTCGGTTCTAGGAATTATTCTGGGGCCAGTTCTCCGGCCTGCGTTATACAGGCGGTCAGACTACATGATCACAACGATCCCTTTTATTGATTAGATGGGAATTTCTGTAAAAAGTTTCCAGTGACGTTTTTCAAACTTTCATTGGAGGGGGTGAAAAGCCACAAGAGTTTTAGTGTAAGATTTTGATGAACATTTTGAGTGATCTGTACATAGGGCTAGTGGGGGGTTAAATATTTTTTGTCGATGACTTGGGGGCTTCCACTGAAGCACTGAAAATATTTGGTTTTCATTTTTTCCAGAGGGCAGAGGCAGGGGAAGGGAGATTGTTTATTGATTTATTTCCATCCAGTGCTAATGACCAGCTCTGCGATTCTGCGCATGGAGCTGCTTCTCTGCAAACCACATTGGGGGGTACAGGTAACATGTCCCCCAATTCCTGGGATCCACAACTCTCCCTCCAGGGTCTGTGGGTTTCTAAATCATTCAGAAAAATGAATGAAATGGGTTTTGAGGAGGTGGATTTAAGATAAACTTAGTGGGATAAAATGGAAGGTAAGAAATGTTCAGGGGGAAAAATCCCCGCTGTATTGACATTTGCTACAAAAATATCCTCAGGCAATAGAGTGAAAGAGACACACGTGATCTTGACTCTAAATCAGCATTTCTCAAAGTGGGGGTCCTGACCCAAAAGGGGGTCGCAAGAGTACTGGGGGGTGGGTCGTGAGAATGGCTGCTGGCAAGGCCCCCGGTTCTGAAGGCCGTGCCATCGTCAGAAGCAGCACAGAAGTAAAGTCGCCTAGGGTGGGGTGGTTGTTACTTTTTGTGGGGGGGTGGACACAGCCTGAAATATTTTCAAAGGGGGTCCCAGCAAAAAAAGTTTGAGAAATCCTGCTCCAGGAGAACCATGTGTTGGTTAAATATGCCAGCAAACCACATTGGAAGGGCTGGGGCCACATGGGTTGGAAATGGGCCATGATGAAATAACTGGCATGTGGTGGGCTCCATGGTGTAATGGTTAGTGGTTCTGAATCCAATGATCTGCGTTCAAATCTCAGTGGGACCTTGCATGTACTTTTTGGTTTAAAAACCTGGAAAATTAGTAGATTCCTCAGAAAAAAAGAAAAGGAGGACTTGTGGCACCTTAGAGACTAACAAATTTATTTGAGCATAAGCTTTCGTGAGCTACAGCTCACTTCATCGGATGCGTTCAGTGGATCCTCAGAGCTCTTGTTTATGTTTTCCTCCTGCTGAATTTGCACAGCTCTTCAAGTCCATGCAAACAGTGGGGGGGGGTTCCCAAAGCATGAATTTTTTCCTTAAGAAAATTCAAAAATTGATGCTCCATGTTTCTGAAGGTAGCATTATAAAGGGTAGGACCTTTAATTTTAATTAACATTAGAAACTAGCCAGGGGAAGGGAACCAGAGAACATAAAGACGGATAAGGAAAGAGAAAGTGGGCAGAACAGCTGATGGTGCATTTATTATTTAGTATTATTATTATTATTATTTTATTAATAATAATAAATAATTTTGGAATTTTGTGGCTGGGAAAATCTTTTTGTTTTGTGTACGTACAACACCTAACACACTGGTGTTCATAGAATCATAGAAGATTAGGGTTGGAAGAGACCTCCGGAGGTCATCTAGTCCAACCCCCTGCTCAAAGCAGGACCAATCCCCAACTAAATCATCCCAGCCAGGGCTTTGTCAAGCCTGACCTTAAAAACTTCTAAGAAAGGAGATTCCACCGCCTCCCTAGGTAACGCATTCCGGTGTTTCACCACCCTCCTCGTGAAAAAGTTTTTCCTAATATCCAACTTAGACCTCCCCCACTGCAACGTGAGACCATTGCTCCTTCTTCTGTCATCTGCCACCACTGAGACTAGCCAAACTCCATCCTCTCCTAGTCCCTGATGGCACGGCAGTGTTATTATCACTTGGAATTATATTAATTATTAAGCATTATTAATAATAATGAATTATGTGGACATTTTGCAATCAGCTGTTGTAGTCACCACAATAAACAGAACCAGTCAAAAATTTTCCCTCAACATGTTTTTTTTTTCCAGTAGAAACTCATGGCCCACAAGTGTGCAGAAAAAGTCTCATTTTTGGATGATTTGGGGGAGTTGATTTTGGTGTTGAAAGAGCAAGTTTTTGACCAAAAAAAAAAAAAAAAGGAAAAAATGTTTAATGAAAACCAAAAAGTGTTTCTGTTCCACTGATTCTTTTTATATTCATTCGTTTATTTCTCAGGCTGATACAACTTCCCATCATTATCCCTGAGGATGGGAACAACATATGAAACAAGGGGCCTATAAAACTCGTCTCGTTTGCTACACGCCTCCGCTTGATTCTTGGCCCACCATCCACCCGATGCAGCAAACGAACCAAAGATTTGCACGGAGGGGGAAAATTGCCGAAGCCAGACGTTGGTTTGAAGACGCACACGGCAGTTGCATTCTGGCATTGTTAACAATGCAGTCGCCGTATTTTTTGCCATTCTTTTCCTCTTTCTTTCGTGCAGGGAATTGTTCCTGGGCACCTGGGAAATGGAGGAGGAAGAGCGTAGATTGCAAAGCGGAGAGACCCAGGAGCATTTCTTCAGGCTAGGAGCCGTGCTAGGAGCGATTTTCTTTTAGCCACTGACACTCCAGATTTCAGAGTAGCAGCCGTGTTAGTCTGTATTTGCAAAAAGAACAGGAGGACTTGTGGCACCTTAGAGACTAACAAATTTATTTGAGCATAAGCTTTCGTGAGCTACAGCTCACTTCATCGGATGTTACTTCATCCAGACCAGCTGAAAATAGCTCTGTCGGGCGAGCATTAGACTCATGCTCTAAAGGTCTGTGGTTTCGGCAGGACCCTTTTTAAACCCCTTTAGCCCCAGGGCAGGGCTCCCTTTCGTTCACACAAATACAAGGCCAGCCCTGGTTATCGACACTGTTTCCTACTCCGAAGTTGGGTTCCTCCAGCCTGGGCCTGCCAAGCACTCAGGACGTAGGGGAAGAGGAAATTCTTGGTGGCTGTGTTGTGAGTCCCACCATCCATCACCCAGCGTCACCAGCATTCCTGGTTCCATTTCGTCTCACGATATTCAATGTTTTCCATAAAGCCTCAGCTCTCAGAATCCCGTGATTCTGGCAGAAGGACAGCTTCCATGTCCTAAAAAAAGGCACTGGCTAACCTTTGGGGGTGGGGGTCCATTGATTTATAAAGGGCAAACCCAAACGGGACCATTAAATTATCTACTCTGAGTTCCTCGACAGCATGGGCCAGTCGGCGTATTGGCTTGGATGTGGCTCAAACGTCTTCCAGAAATGCCTCCAGGACAGGGTTTCGTTTCATCTGCCCCACGATGACTTTTTGTTTGTTTGCAAACCACTTTGAGATGTTAATTTCTCCTCCCCGTTTGGGACTGGAGAAGCATTTTTTGGTGCTTTAAGTCTTGACCCACTCTCTTGCGACAGGAAATCTATTTGCCAACAGGGCATACGTAGGTGTGTTGTTTGTTAAACCTACCCTTGTCCCTCATGTGATGAATTTTGGTAACTACAGCTGGTTCCACGGTGTAATGGTTAGCACTCTGGACTCTGAATCCAGTGATCTCAGTGGGACCTTGTTTTGGTTAAAAATTGTCGAGCCTTCGGCCTGCTATCTGACTCCGGCCCTGACCTTTGGTTCTGGTTCCCAGCTCTAGCCATGGTTGCCCATGCCCTGGTCCTTGTCACGGTGAAAGCCAATGGGGTTTTAGGCTTTTGAAAGCAAGATTTAGGCTCCTAAATCAGCTAAGCTCTTTGAAAATTTCTCTCCTGGCCTACTCTGTCTTCATAGAGGAGTCTCTTCATTTTCGGCACCCCCTCTAGTCCAATTGGGTCTTTTTCTGGGTGGGATGGGGATGCAGGGGGGCAATTTAGGAGGGCAAGCAGACCCAGTAACAATTCTTCCTGCTCATGTTAATAAGCCCTACCTCTTCTCTAGCGCTTTTCATCAGCCTGATCTCAAAGCACGTTACAAATGAGGTCAGTAGTAATGTCCCTATTTCACAGCTGGGGAAACTGAGGCATGGGGCAGACGTGCCCTGTCGGCCAGCAGGGCAGGAGGAAAATGAACCTCAGACTAGAATACAGTAAATTAATCTCAGTTTGTAAAAGATTGGGAGCAGCTGCTTCACTGGAGATCGAAATGTTTTGCTATGCCTCAAGACTGGCCCTTTAGATTGCAAGTCTCCTGCTCTCCCCGCAGATCTCTTTCAGCTCCGCTCAGGGTATTTTTCTCCGTCACTCTTGCCTGGAATAGCAGGTTGCCGTTTTGAAAGGGAAGGGAATGTTTCTAGGTTTTGCTGATGCAAAGGAAATGGGGACCCTAGTGTAACTGACACAGTGATGCTGTCTGGGTCTGCCAAGAGCCTGAACCCATCGCTGTGAGTGGGGGGGAACTGCCCCAAGTGCTATTGACACAGCAACGTTGCCTGAGTTTGCAGAAAGCCTGAGCTAATGGCTTGGTAAATCAAGTGGCATTACAGACTCAATCTGGGTGAGAAATATTTTAATCTCTCCAAAATTCTCCTTGCTCACACTGATCAGAAACTCACCCCAAATTATAACGATCACTCATGCTGTTTGGTTTATTTCATCAAGATGGCAGCCTATGCAGAGAGCTCAGGGCAGGTTGGCCTGGGTCATGGGCCTTTCCTAGAGGTGCTTCAGCTGACATTGTCCAAAGCCTGGGGTGAATCTGAAAAATCGTTGGCCTGCCTCCAACTGATCCTAATGTTTGGGATGGGGAAGGAGTTTCCAGAGTTTCTGGGATTGGGAAGGAGTTTCTCAGGTCAGACTGGCAGAGACCCTGCCCGGGGCGGGGGGAGAGTCTCCTTCCTCTGCATGGGGCATGCATAGGGCACCCTAACCCTAACCCTAAACATACAAAAGTGTCACAGCCTGTTATGACTGACAAATGGCTGACTTTCTCATTGATACCATATAATTATAAAATAAACTAATTGGGATATAAATATTGGACTTACATTTCAGTGTGTAGTCTGTTGTGAAACTAGGCAAATATCGAGATGAGTTGATGTAACCCCGGGAAACCTCTGTGCACCCCTAGGGGTACAAGTATCCCTGGTTGAGAAGCACTGGACTAGATAATCATAGGGGTCCCTTCTGGCCTTAAAGTCTATAAGTCTCTGAAAGAAATTAAAAAAAACACACACCAATAATTCATGCCACACCAGGGACTTGACCCCTATACCATCAGGGGACTTAACAAAGGCTCTTACAGGTGGATTATGCAGCTGCTTACATTTAGCCCTGGATAAAGGTTTAGAAGAGTGAGTTTAATCTCAGCTAGTTACTAATGTTTGCTTTTATTGTAGCAATGTCTAGCTTGTCCAGTCTTGGGCTGGCCCGCATTGAACAAATCCAGAATGAAAAGGTAGTCCCTGCCCGGAAGAACTTGTGAGAAGAGCAGGATCGACAGGGATTTCTTCCGTTCATTGGCAATTAAAAAAAAAATTGGTGTCATGTCAAGACCTAAAATGAACATTTTTGGTGAATCAAAAAGCCAGGAGAGGAAAAAGCTCATTTCTGGCTCAAAGAGAAAGCTTTGCTTTGACAAACTTGCATTGTCTGGTTGTTCCATTTCCACCAGTCTTTTGAGGTTTTGCAAAAAAAGTTAAATGAAATCAGAGAAATTCTGTGAAAGGAAAATATTGAAACACTTTGTTTCAAAAGTGCTGAAATAAAACATGGTGGGGGGGGTTCTCCTGGGGGGGTTCCCCTCCCCATTTCCCCTCCCCATTTCCCCTCCCCAAAACGAACAACTAGGCAACATCAACCCAAATTCATGAAACATTTCAGTGGGACAAAACTGCACTTTTTCACACCCACCCCAAACAAATGTTTTTGGCCAAAAAAAAATCTCACGGCTGTATTTTCATACATGATCACTTTTACCCCTTCACCAACCTAGATACCTTCATCTCTGCAACTGCCTGGGGGGGCAAAGGCAAAAAAATCAAAGTCTGCTGCGTTGCTTCTTCATCTCTGTTATTTATTAGATTCATAGGTATTCAGGCCAGATGAAACCACTCCGGTAATCTAGGCTGGCTTCCTGCATAACCCACTCTTGGACCACCATCCTCGCATGAAACCCATAACTTCTGTTTGAGCCAAAGCAGATTGGGTCGGGGGAAAAATCCAGTGTACTCACTGGGACTTGTACTTAGGTTGCAGGAGCGAAAGTCCGGCCTGCTGATGATTATAGTATAGAATCATAGAAAATTAGAGTTGGCAGGAACCTCAGGAGGTATCTAGTGCAACCCCCTGCTCAAAGCAGGACCAACCCCAACTAAATCATCCCAGCCAGGCCTTAAAAGCCTCTAAGGATGGAGATTCCACCACCTCCCTAGGTAAGAGCAGAGCCATGAATAAATGCTCTTTCCCCATCCCTACCGAACAGACCGTATCTGGAAGCAGAACCAATCCACGGGTAAGAATTTCTCTGCGTGCCCATAAACACGGAAAGGGAGGTGGATAAAAATGCTGCAATCGGTTAGAAAAACACTGGGGGAAACTCATTGCTGATGAATTTCTCCTTCCTTAGGCTTGTCCTGTCCTCTGGATGGAGGACAATTATAGCAAATAATTCTCTGATGCCCTGTTTAAAATAATTATTCAGTATACAAGAGGGAGGAAGGGAAGTGAGAACTGCATAAAGTTTGCAATCAAATAAGATTAAGAAGGTTAATTTGAAGCAAAAGGCGAAAATAACCGTTTTGAAACCAGGTGACATGATTTCAGGATTCAGGAGACTGGATCGCTGGGCTCAGACAGTCTGACCTCTTGTATAACACAGGGCTTCCCTGAATTAATTCCTGCTGGGACCAGAGCAGATCTTTTTGAGAGAAAAAAAATAACATCCTCTCCGGATTGAAAAATTGCCGGGGTTGGAGAACCGCTCACTGGCCTCGATCTGCCATTCCAACAGTGCCGTCCCCTCGCTGGGAAAAAATTGCCCCTTTCTTTCCAGTCTGAACTGGTCTCTTTCCAACTTCCGGCCGTCGGATCTCAGTAGATCCTTGTCCACCGGATCGAGGACCCTTCAGTGAACACATAAGACCAAGCCCCTAATAATCAGGCGGGTCCCGGTGCAGTTCTGCCAAGTGTCCACACTGGGGCTGTGTCGCTCCATCCGACGGCGCGTGTGGAGCGAGGCTCAGCCCTGCCTGCTGGCACGGCTCCCAAACCTGCTGCATTGTGGGGCAGCTTCGGAGCTCAGGATTGTGGGAGATCTCCAGCGCCGGGGCCTAGGAAGGCAGGAGGGGAGCCGAACCGGGCCCAAGCCGCCCCCTAGCCCTTGCAGGCCGGCCTCCTCCCTCCCCAGCATGGAGACCTCCCGGAGGGATGCGGTGATCCTCTCCCTGGTGCAGACAGGCACCCTCATGATGGGGTACCTGCGCGCCCGCAGCGAGGCATCCACAGCGGCCTCGGCTCGCAGGGGCTGGGCCTTCCTGCAGGCGCTGGAGAGACGGCTGAAGGAGGTGGAGGAGGAAGATGAGGAGGAGGAGGAGGAGTCGGGGAACGAGTCGCCCACGGAGGGCCGGGCCAACGTCCCGGTGCCCCGGCCCCGCCAGCGCCCGGCCGGGCGTCGCCCGTGGGTCCGGCCCCGCAGCACCGAGTGGTGGGACCGTACCGTGCTGGAGACCTGGGCCGACCAGCAATGGCTGCAGAACTTCCGGATGCGCAAGGCCACCTTCGTGGGGCTGTGTGCCGAGCTAGCGCCCGCCCTCCAGCGCCAGCGCACCCGCATGCGGATCCCGCTCAGCGTGGAGAAGCGGGTGGCCATCACCCTGTGGAAGCTGGCCACCTCTGACTGCTACCGCTCGGTGGGCAACCAGTTCGGAGTGGGGCGCTCCACGGCCGGTGCTGTGGTGCTGGAGGTGTGCCGGGCCATCCAGCGGGTGCTGCTGCGCCGGGCCATCGAGGTGGGTGACGCCCGGGAGATTGCCACTGGCTTCCGGGAGATGGGCTTCCCCAACTGCGCCGGGGCCCTCGGCCTTACTCACATGCCCATCCAGTGCCCACCACACCAGGCCTCTGAGTACATCAATGGCAAAGGCTACTACTCCATGGCGCTGCAGGTCCTGGTGGACCACCGGGGCCACTTCACCAACATCAGCACCGGCTGGCCAGGCAAAGCCCATGAGGCTCGGATCCTGCGGAAATCCACCCTCTTCAAGAAAGGCCAGGAGGGGGCGCTCTTCCCCCCGGAGACATTGGACCTTGATGGGGTGTCAGTGCCCATGGTGGTCCTGGGAGACATGGCCTACCCTCTCCTGCCCTGGCTCATGACTCCCTATCCCGGGGAGCCAGGAGGGGCCCAGGAACGGTTCAACGAAGCCCTGAGCCGGTGCCGCCAGCCAGTGGAACAGGCCGTGGCCAGGCTGAAGGGGCGCTGGCGCTGCTTGACCACGCGGAATGACTGTGCAGTGGACAACTTGCCCCGCCTCATCTCGGCCTGCTGCATCCTCCACAACATCTGTGAACGCAAGGACGAGGTCTTCGATGAGGCCTGGGGTGCTGAGGCCCGGCGGCTGGGTGCCAGCTTTGAGCAGCCCGAGAAGACACCGGAGGCTGAGGGGGAGGCGGGCGGGGCAGCTGCCCAGGTCAGGGACGCACTGTGCACCTACCTGGAGAGCCAGGCCTCTTAGCGGCAGCTTGGGACCTTGGGGCAGGCACTGGGCTCGGATAAATCAGTGGGGCTTTTATAGGAGCTGGCTTCTTTTACCCTAATGGAGCTGTAGCTAGTTTACACTGGCTGGGGATCTGGTCCCCACTGACTCCAATGGAGAGATGCCTATTGTCACCAGCTGGGATCGGGCCCCATTGACTCCAGTGGAGAGACACCCATTGTCACCAGCTGGGATCTGGTCCCACTGACTCCAGAAAGGCCTTGGCCTTCGCACTTAGTGGTGCTTTCCGGATGAGAGCTCATATTGTGAACACCCCCAACAAAATCAGCTTCACAGAGATGCAAATTGGGGCCCAGCGTGGCCCATTGGATTGGAAGCGAGTCACATCCAACACAGCTGTGACGCTCGGTACTAATTGCTTTATTGTGTCTGGAAACTGAGGCACCCTGGCTTTACTAACCACCAGCACAAAATCCAGCTCTTTCAAACTTGTGCAACATTATGCAGCAGACCAGGGCTGGGGACCAAAATCCAGGTATTCTGTGTCTCAACCGGAGCTGTTTCCACTAGGCCAACCAGCCTCCTGACCCAGACAGCACTTTCAAATGCATGGGGCTTGCTCTGACAAGGCAAATCTGTCTATTGACCCCAGTTCCCTCTTACTGGCTGCAGTTTGGACTTTGCTGGGTGTATGAGAACTTTATGCCCCTCATCCTTTCCCCCGCCCCATCCTCTCCTTCTCTCTACTCCAGCACCCTGCGACTTTCCCCATTTCCCCCCGCTCTATTCCAATCCCTTAGAGAAATAAATTTCTGGCTGCAAACCCAAGGTGGAAGATTTGGCTTTCAATAGTATCCGTTCAAAACTCGGGGAAGCCTTGTTTCCTGTCTCCCTTACTCCTCCTTGCCTTGACCTGGCTTTATTTTCATTTCCACCTGCTGTTATCTTGCTTTTCACTCTCTCTTTTCCTCCCCCATGTCCCTGCCTTTCAGAGTGGCTGTCCCAAAAATAGTAGCAACGGGAGAATTTTATGCTTGTTTGTTATAAAACTTTTTTTTTTAAATGAAAAACAGTCTTTTTTTAGGAGTAAAAATTTTCAGGGGAAATTTTTTTTTAGGGTGGGGGGGAGGGGGGGTTGGCCAAAAAAATTTAAATAAAATTGCTTTTGAAAAATGGCAAGTGATCATTTCCCAGTGTTTCCCTGATTGCTTTGTTGTTTGTTTGTTTCTTCCTTTTCCCAGTGGCAAACTGAAAAAAAAAAAGAGAAAGATGTATAAAATGTAAAAATAGGTTCAAAAACTAAAATTTAGGAGGGGAGGGTTCCCGACCAAAAGTTTTCAAGACAGTTGGATTTTTTGGTCAATGTTTTTTTACCACCTCTGACAAGGGTGTGACCCCCATGATATCAGCCCCTCGTAAACTTTTCAAGCTTCTTCGTCAAGCCAGTCAGGCTGTTGACACGCCTCCTATAGGCTCCTCCAGAACCTCGCCAACAAACAGGGATTCTAACCGCACCAAGGTTTCTCCGTAGATCTCAAAGCACATAACCTTACCCCCATTTCACAGATGGGGGAAGTGAGGCCTTGTGGGGAAACTTTTGCTCAAGTCACCCGGCAAAGCCAGGAATAAAAACCCAGCCCTTCTGAGTCATAAGAACGGCCAGACTGGGTCAGACCAAAGGTCCATCTAGCCCAGTATCCTGTCTTCCGACAGTGGCCAAGCCAGGTGCTTCAGAGGAAATGAACAGAAGAGGTAATCGTCAAGTGCTCTTTGCACTAGACAACGCTTTCTATTAATGATTATCCTGGCTAATGGGGGAAGGGGTGGAATTTCTCAGCCCCTTGTTAATATCACCACTTCAGTAGCAGACCGTGCCCAGTTTGCCGGCATCGTCTGATCCCCCAGCCTTAGCATCCGATGTTCCCTGTTCCCCTTTGTCTTTCCTCACATTGCGAAGACAGTAGCCAGTACTGTCGGGAATAAAGATTTGGGTCGAATTTGGCCCTTCTCATAAACACAATGTGGAGACTCCCCCCCACGGGTCTGGGGGAGTTTTCCCAAACGGTTAATCACCCGCTCTGTTAAAACTTGGCTCCTTCTTTCCAGTCTGGCTTTGTCTAGCTTCAGCTTCCAGCCATGGGATCCTGTTAAATCTCCTACATTGAAACCCCTCTGTTGTCACATTTGTGTTCCCCAGGTGGATACTTGGGCCCAGATCCTGACCGTTATTTAAGCTCCTAACGATTTGATTTCAGTCAGCCTAAATGCCTTTGAGGCTCTGGGCTTTAGAGACCAGGATGAGTTACTGAGCGCCCTTCTCTGTGTTTACGCCTTGCCTGGATCCTACCAGGCCCTGTGTTAGACTTTGGGCTGGTGATTATTTGTTGAGATGAAGTAGCCCCATTGATAAATGCCGCAACAAAATGCCAGACGCACAAGGGCGTGAGTCTTTTAATGTTCAGGATATGTCGACCCTGAAGTTAAAAACCCGCAGGCCGGCTGACTCGGGCTAAGGGGCTGCAGGGGCACCTGGTATAATAGGCCAGGGGAGGTTAGGCCTTCCCAAAGCCAGGCTGTGGCCCCGCCCACGCTCCGCCCCGAGGCCCCGCCCTCACTCCCTCTCTCCCCTGAAGCCAGTGGGGGCTCAGCTCAGGCTGATAGCTAGAGCTTGGGGCTTAGCTGGCTAGCTGTCTGGGACTCAAGGCGAGAGGTGCGGCTGGGTGGGCGTGGCTCCTTGGGCCCAGGGGCGGGGCCTTGGGCAGAAGGGGCAGAGCTCGGGCTCCCCAAAGGTGCGGGTTCACGTGCCGCCCATGTCTGCACCACAATGGGCCAGCCACCGGTGTCTAACTGCAATGTAGACATACCCAGAGCCAGCTCGCCTGCTGCAGATCACAGCCACCACGATGTCCCTTTTAGGGACAGAGACTTTTCATTTCCTGGGAGATCCGAGCCGTCATTTGCTTCCGGCCCTTCCCTAGCTAGAGGCATTGCTGAGTGCCACCGAACAAACCCCATTAGCAAGGTTGCAGCGCTGCCCCATAGCCCGCGGGTGAGGGCTCCCGCTCCAGCTAGAAACACAATGGAAACCCGCTGATACAAGCTAGTCAAGTCTGCAGGGAGCCAGATATCATTGTCCTGGCTCTGAGGGTGCAAAGTAAGCTCTGTCTGATGGAGAAACACAGAGGAAACTGCCCGTACAGGAGCCCTATGAAATTTCAAGCCCCCTCTATGGGAGAATCCTGCAGATCCTTCACTTATCGAAATGTATGGCAGGAAATGACACAGCAACTGGGCATTGCAACAAAACGCTTTGATGGAACGGCCCACGCAGCTCCCGCAAGATGCTCTGAGTTCGCCTGTTCGGAGATGGGATGTGACCATCAGCCACAAAGGGGAGAAAAAATAACCTAATCAGTGCTGGTGGTAGATCAGGGGGAGCAGAGAGATCGGGAAAGTGCACGGCCAGTGTTCAACCAGAAACCTTTAGACCCACATTTAGTGGGAACGTGTCAGTTTCAATGGGAAAAAATTCCAAATGATTCAAATTGAAGAATCTTGCTTTCTTTTGGTTAGACTATTATGTTCTGATATTAATTGTAATATTATATTGTATTATATTATATTATATTAATGTTTTGGCATTATTGAAATGAGATCTCAAAATATTCTAATATAAAACATTTTATATATATTATACAGATATACATATAGAATATATATATATATAATAACATAATATATTAGCATATAACATAATATATATTACATGCTAATATAAAATATTAGATTATAATTCTAATAGAAATGCAAGGTAGAAAACAAACCAGTTTCAAATATGTTCGTTTTGATGAGAGCGGGGTGCCAATTTTCCGCTCTGTGTGTCGTTTTTGCTGAAAACCACAGATTTGGGTCCACCAAAATATTTCACAACATGATTTGGGTTTTTTCAAGCTTTTGGGGTTCAACAAAAAGTCCTAAAACGTCAGGATGACAGAAACCTAATCCATCCCCCCCCCCGCCTAATACATCCAGCGAAGGATAAAGCCAGCACAGCAACACGGTCTCCAAATCAATTTTGTTTTTTCCTTCAGAATTTCCCTTCTGTAAAACAAAAACCAATTTTTCGTCTCTGGGACAAAAGTAAATTTTGATGTGTCGGCTTTTCCCACGGGAATGAAAATTGTGTTCTCCAACCAAAGGGAATCTAGGCCGACGTTAAAATAACACCCAGGCCAATGGTGCTGGAACCATTTTTATAGTGAGAGGTGCTGATGACGGACACCGTATATTTGGTGTTGGTTATTACTACTTGAAGCCAGGGGTACGGCAGCCCCCCCAGGCCAGCACCCCGAGTTCCAGCACCCGACCAGACTCCCAGGCCAGGCCTTGGCAATCCCTAATGAGTGCACAGCTTCTAAGGTGACTGTGATCATGTAGCTTGACTTCCTGTTTGCACGACAGCGTGCGAGCGTGTGGTAGCTGACACGGATGGTATCGTGTGAGACAGATCTCTGCCTTAGCTAACTGCCCGGCCCCACGGGGAGCTCTGTCAGCTTGAAAGCCTCTCTTTCACCCGTAGAAGTTGGTCCAGTAAAAGATATTCCGTCCTTTGCCTCTTCCCTCCAACACACACACAAACACACACTTGTGATCAGTCACTGGGGCAAGCAGCCATTTCACACACACACACACGCTTGTGATCAGTCACTGAGGCGAGCAGCCATTTCACACACACACACACCCCTTGTGATCAGTCACTGGGGCAAGCAGCCACTTAACACACACTTGTGATCAGTCACTGAGGCGAGCAGCCATCTAATACACACACACATCCGTTGTGATCAGTCACTGGGGCAAGCAGCCACTTCACACACATACTTGTGATCAGTCACTGAGGCGAGCAGCCATTTAATACACACACACATCCGTTGTGATCAGTCACTGGGGCAAGCAGACATTTAACACACACACACACACACATCCGTTGTGATCAGTAACTGGGGCAAGCAGACATTTAACGCACACACACACACCCCTTGTGATCAGTCAATGGAGCAAGCAGCCACTTAACACACACTTGTGATCAGTCACTGGGGCAAGCAGCCATTTCACACACACACACACGCTTGTGATCAGTCACTGGGGCAAGCAGCCACTTAACACACACACACATACACACATTTGTGATCAGTCACTGAGGCAAGCAGCCACTTAACACACACTTGTGATCAGTCACTGAGGCGAGCAGCCATTTAACACACACACACACACACCCGTTGTGATCAGTCACTGGGGCAAGCAGCCACTTCACACACACACACACACACACGCTTGTGATCAGTCACTGAGGCAAGCAGCCATTTAACACACACTTGTGATCAGTCACTGAGGCAAGCAGCCATTTAACACACACACACACCCGTTGTGATCAGTCACTGGGGCAAGCAGCCACTTCACACACACGCTTGTGATCAGTCACTGAGGCGAGCAGCCATTTAACACACACTTGTGATCAGTCACTGAGGCGAGCAGCCATTTAACACACACACACACACCCGTTGTGATCAGTCACTGGGGCAAGCAGCCACTTCACACACACGCTTGTGATCAGTCACTGAGGCGAGCAGCCATTTAACACACACACACACACACACACGCTTGTGATCAGTCACTGAGGCGAGCAGCCATTTAACACACACTTGTGATCAGTCACTGAGGCGAGCAGCCATTTAACACACACACACACACACCCGTTGTGATCAGTCACTGGGGCAAGCAGCCACTTCACACACACACACACACACACGCTTGTGATCAGTCACTGAGGCAAGCAGCCATTTAACACACACTTGTGATCAGTCACTGAGGCAAGCAGCCATTTAACACACACACACACCCGTTGTGATCAGTCACTGGGGCAAGCAGCCACTTCACACACACGCTTGTGATCAGTCACTGAGGCGAGCAGCCATTTAACACACACTTGTGATCAGTCACTGAGGCGAGCAGCCATTTAACACACACACACACACCCGTTGTGATCAGTCACTGGGGCAAGCAGCCACTTCACACACACGCTTGTGATCAGTCACTGAGGCGAGCAGCCATTTAACACACACACACACACACACGCTTGTGATCAGTCACTGAGGCGAGCAGCCATTTAACACACACTTGTGATCAGTCACTGAGGCGAGCAGCCATTTAACACACACACACACCCGTTGTGATCAGTCACTGGGGCAAGCAGCCACTTCACACACACACGCTTGTGATCAGTCACTGAGGCAAGCAGCCACTTCACACACACGCTTGTGATCAGTCACTGAGGCGAGCAGCCATTTAACACACACTTGTGATCAGTCACTGAGGCGAGCAGCCATTTAACACACACACACACACCCGTTGTGATCAGTCACTGGGGCAAGCAGCCACTTCACACACACGCTTGTGATCAGTCACTGAGGCGAGCAGCCATTTAACACACACACACACACACGCTTGTGATCAGTCACTGAGGCGAGCAGCCATTTAACACACACTTGTGATCAGTCACTGAGGCGAGCAGCCATTTAACACACACACACACCCGTTGTGATCAGTCACTGGGGCAAGCAGCCACTTCACACACACACGCTTGTGATCAGTCACTGAGGCAAGCAGCCACTTCACACACACGCTTGTGATCAGTCACTGAGGCGAGCAGCCATTTAACACACACACACACACACACACACACCCCCACGCTTGTGACCAGTCCCGGGGGCTCGCGGCCATTATCCGGAAGCGAAGCGGCTGCTTCCGATCCACTCCAAATGCCGCAGGTGTCGGCGGTTTGTCCAAAAAGCGAGACGCGCCCGAACAGGGACTTGAACCCTGGACCCTCAGATTAAAAGTCTGATGCTCTGCCGACTGAGCTATCCGGGCGCTCTGCGTTATCCCGGCCGGGGGAGCCCGATGCAGAGCCAGGGCGGGTGCAGCCCCGGGCAATTCGCTGTTCCCGGGGGGGCTCCGCTCCCCCAACCCTTGTGGGCTTGTCACACAGCGTGTGTCGGGCACTATTCCTCTAGCCGCCCTGCAGCTCGCTCGTCCGCCCAGCCCTGCAGCCTGGCTGCCGATCAGGGGGCGCGTCCTCCTTCTGCAGCCAGGCCCCCCCCCCGACCCCCGAGGGGCTCTCCCCGGCCGCCTCCCATGGCCCCTGTTCTGTCCGCTCCGCCCGCTCGCATGGCAGATCCATGGTACCAATCGGTCTATGTATGGAGCCATCTTCCTCTCCTGCCATCTACAATCTAGCGATCCGCGTATCATGGATGTCTTCCCTTCCCCTCCCCTTCCCTTTCCTCCCCTCCCTTCCCCTTCCCCTACCTTCCTTCCCCTCCCCTTCCCTTTCCTCCCCTTCCCTCCCTTCCTTCCCCTTTCCTCCCCTCCCCTTCCCCTTCCCTTCCCTTTCCTCCCCTTCCCTCCCTCCCTTCCCCTCCCTTCCCTTTCCTCCCCTCCCTTCCCTCCCTTCCTTCCCCTTCCCTTCCCTTTCCTCCCCTTCCCTCCCTCCCTTCCCCTCCCTTCCCTTTCCTTCCCTTCCTTCCCCTCCCCTTCCCCTCCCTTCCCTTTCCTCCCTTCCTTCCCCTTCCCTCCCTTCCTTCCCCTCCCCTTCCCCTCCCTTCCCTTCCCTCCCTTCCTTCCCCTCCCCTTCCCCTCCCTTCCCTTCCCTCCCTTCCTTCCCCTCCCCTTCCCCTCCCTTCCCTTCCCTCCCTTCCCTTCCCTCCCCTTCCCCTCCCTTCCCTTTCCTCCCTTCCCCTTCCCCTCCCCTCCCCTCCCTTCCCTCTTCCCCGCCTTCCATCTGCCTGTTTCTGGGGAGAGCCAGCGTGTCCACCGCTCTGTCCTTTCCTGAGGGCGTCTCCTCCACCACCCTCTATCCTCGCTCTTCCTTTCCTAGCCATCGCTCATGGCACAGGTCCCTCGGCCTCTGATCGTATCTATCAATCAAGCGCCTTTTTCTAACAACGCCTGTTGTAGATATCAGCATATAATCTATCACTTCATTTTCTTTCTTTCTTTCTTTCTATTTCTGATGGTATCTTATTTATCTATGTATACCTGTACACTCTATCTATCTATCTATCTGTCCCCATCCACCCTTTCTTTCTTTCTTTCTTTCTTTCTTTCTTTCTTTCTTTCTTTCTTTCTTTCTTTCTTTCTATTTCTGATGGTATCTTATCTATCTATCTATCTATCCCTTCTTTCTTTCTTTCTTTCTTTCTTTCTTTCTTTCTTTCTTTCTTTCTTTCTTTCTTTCTTTCTATTTCTGATGGTATCTTATTTATCTATGTATACCTGCACACTCTATCTATCTGTCCCCATCCACCCCTTCTCTCTCTCTCTCTCCCTCTAATGGCACACATCTATCAATTACTGATGGTATTTATCTTTCAATCTACGTATCTAGCCATCTTTTTTCTAATGATGTCTATTCTATCTATCAGCATATAATCTATCACAGCCTTTCCTTTCTTTCTTTTTTCTTTCTATATTTCTGGTGCTGTCTTTATCTATCTATCTATCCCCAGACACCCCCTCTATGTATCTACCTATCTATCTAACTCCATACACCCCCTCCATCTATCCCCACCCACCCCCTCTATCTAGCTCTCTATCTATCTATCCCCATCCACCCCCTCTATCTATCTATCTATCTATTCTTTCTTTCTTTCTTTCTTAGCACCTATCTATTTTTGATGGGGTCTTATCTGTCTATTTCTAACCTATCAATCACTTTAGGATGGAGGCCCCTTGCATATAACTGTTGTTGCTGTCCCCATGTGAGATAAAAAGCGAAAGGAAAATGAAAAGACAGGAGAGCAAAGAGAAGCGAACAGAAGCGTGAGGCGGGGAGCTTTAGAGGGCGGAGAATGGCTCCGGGAAGTAAAACGCTCAAAGAAAAGTTTGCACCAAAAGCGAGGAAAGATCAATTGTTAAAACAAAAGCGGCAGAGCGCAGGTTCCACCGAGATTTGAACTCGGATCGCTGGATTCAGAGTCCAGAGTGCTAACCATTACACCATGGAACCAGCTGACGAGCCCAGCTTGCAAAGCCTTGGTAATGCCTGGCCTGCCAGGGTGCCGCTCACCCTGGGGTGCTTTGCCAGGGGCTGGCCCCAGCCCAGAGTTGAAGACAATAAAGGACAGTGATCTAAAGCACAACCCAGCTCGGGCACTGCGCGCCCCCAGCAATTATCCACTACCTGATCCTATGCACAGCCCTGGTTGGCTCAAACAGCTCTTAGTGGCCTGGGTGCCACCTTGGCTGGAATAATGCATCCAGGTCAGAGGGCCACAAACAGGGCCAGCCTTAGGGAAAATGGCACCCTGGGCTCCTAGCCCCAGCACAAATTAAGCACTGATGGCACCCCAGATAGGACCGTAAGGCAAGGCCCTGTCCACAATTGGGAGGTGGGTAAATTGGAGAGGGTCTGAGAAGTGCCACGTGAATGATTAAAGGATGGGGAAATGGGCCTTAGGAAGTCGGACTATATGCTCACAGCAGCCACTTCTGGCCTAGTACCCTGTGGATCCTGGTGTGACAAAGTGGGAATTTTGGTAGTGTTTTGGTGAAGCCGGCGTGTGCCTCAGTTTCCCTTTGTGCTGCTGTGCGCAGCACTCAAAGAATTAAAAGAGGCAGAGCGGGGATGGGGCGGGTGCTGTGTCACCTGACTGTCTGTAGTGGTATGAATGGGTCATTAAGCTCTGACTCAAACCAACCTACGCACATACACCAGGAACCAAAGAGAAAGAGAGAGGAGTTGCTTGAAGGCCCAGTTTCCAAATATGGCAGGAGTGGTATGGCTCCTTGAATCCTGATTAGGGTGACCAGATAGCAACTGTGAAAAAACGGGACAGGGGTTGGGGGGTAATGGGCGCCAATATAAGAAAAAGTCCCCCAAAACAGGACTGTCCCTTTAAAAATGGGACATTTGGTCCACCTAATCCTGATGCACTAAAGGGGTCACTCCCAAGGACCTGGAGCATAGACCAGACCCTGTGGATCTGGGGCAGTCAGAGGTTTAGGGACACCCAGAGCATGGGGCTGTGTCCCTGACCCACTTGACTAATAGCCATTCATGGACCTATCTTCCAGGAACTTATCTAGTTCTTTTTTTGAACTTTGTTATACTGTTGGCAAGGAGTTCCACAGTTTGACTGTGAAGAAATACCTCCTTAGGTTTGTCTTAAACCTGCTGCCTAGTAATTTCATTGGGTGACCCCTGGTTCATGTGTTATGTGAAGTGGTAAATAACACTTCCTTAGTCACATTCTCCACCCCAGTCTTGATTTTCTAGCCCCACAACTAATGCCCCTCCGTGCTCTTAATCATTGTTGCTCTCTGGACCTTTCCCAGTTCTAAAAGATCTTCTTGGAGATGGGGCAACCTGAACTGCAGCAGTATTCATGGCATGGGAATGTGTTCCCAATGCCAAAGTTGCCCCCAAAACAGTCTAGGGCTTCCTCATCCTGGGAGGTCCCCATATCTTGTGGGGTTCTATGGTGTAATGGTTAGCACACTGGACTTTGAATCCAGTGATCTGAGTTCAAATCTCAGTAGAACCATGTGCCCTCAGGTGGGGAGCACTATCTTTTTTTTCCCCCTTTGGTACCCCCACCCCACCCCAACACCCTGAAGGGGTCGGCCACACAAAACTTTCATTGCCCTAACCAGCCTCTGAGCAGCTGGTTCTATAGGCGAATTGGTAACACATAGGACAGTGAGACCTGCCATCCCTAATTACAATGTGTGCACAAAGAAAAGGAGGACTTGTGGCACCTTAGAGACTAACAAATTTATTAGAGCATAAGCTTTCGTGAGCTACAGCTCACTTCATCGGATGCATTTGTGTGCACAGACACCCTGCTGATGGGGAGAGGGGAGGGGGTGTATGGAGATAGGTAGATAGATAGACGGGGTGTGGGGATAGAGCGATAGATAGATAGAGGGGGTGTATGGCCGGGGTTCTCAAACTGGGGGTTGGGAGGACTCCCTCAGGGAGTCGTGAGGTTATTACAAGGGGGTTGCGAGCTGTCAGCCTCCACCCCAAACCCTGCTTTGCCTTCAGCATTTATAACGGTGTTAAATATATAAAAACATTTTTTTAATTTATAAGGGGGGTGTCTCACTCAGAGGCTTGCTGTGTGAAAGGGGTCACCAGTACAAAAGTTTGAGAATGACTGTGGGGATAGATAGATAGATAGATAGATAGATAGATAGATAGATCCCCATGTGTAGGGTTGTGGGGAGAAGTATACTGGGGAGAAGAACGTCGGAGGCTGGGCACAAATCCCTGCTGGGCTCTGATCCTGCCCCCAAGTTGTTGTTCTGATTCTGACCCACTTCCCCCCATTGCCCTGTGACAGAGGCCAGAGTTCCCTGATGGCATTTGCAGCCCTCACTTCCGCCCCACCACAAAGGGGCTTAGATGTAGCGAGCAGTCAAGGGTGGCAGTTTGGGGGGCAGTGGGGGATTAGTGCTGCCTCCTGGCTCACTAATCCCCCCCTGTAATCTCCCCCCCCCAAGTGTGTGGGGCAGAGGGGCCTTTAATAGGTTTACTCACCGACCCTTTAATTAAACTACCCTGTGAAGCACAACGGGACAGGCTGGAGACACCAAGGGGGTGGCGTGTGGGGAGGGCACGAAGAGGCCCAGTCCCTGGGCGTTGAGGGGG